>NC_079190.1:164617634-164832685 GCF_029499605.1 Hyla sarda
GGAGGAATTGGTTATATCTGTGTCAGGAATTGTCAGGAGCAGCAAAGGTTTGCTATGGAGATTTGCTCCTGCTCTGGGCAGTGCAGACTGTGCTAAGAGCACTGTGATAAGACTTAAAAGAGCTACACAACTTTCTCTGGGGCATACAGCAGGTCATAAGCACTGGAAGGCTTATAATAAAAAATTAAAAAAAAGATGTACCGTATATACTCAAGTATTAGCCGACCCGAATATAGGCCGAGGCCCCTACTTTCACCTCCAAAACCTGGGAAAACTTATTGACGCGAGTATAAGCCTGGGGGGGGGGAATATATCATCCCCCCGTCATCATCCAGACCCCCTGTCATCATCCACTGTGAACCCCCCGCCCCCCATCATCATCATCATCATCCAGACCCCCGTCATCATCACCCCCAGTCTATATCCCCCCCCCCCCCCATCATCCAGACCACCCAGTCCGTCATCATATAGGTCCACCTTGTTGTCTACTCACCTCCCCAGTTCTCTTGGTCCTGTTTAGTATCTGCAGGGACAGTCCGCATTCCGGTGGGGATGGTGAGCCGGTCTGGGCCGTCCATCTTCACCGCTCCGGGCCGGCCCCAGACTAGTGACGCTGCATTGACGCCGCCACCCGCACAGGGACGTCCGTGCACAGCAGATGTCCGTGACATCAGGGGTGTCCCTGCACACGGATGTCCCTGTGCGGCGGCGTCAATGCAGCGCCACTAGTCGGATGGTCCCTGCAGCGAAGATGGACGGCCCGCACAAAATTGTGCTGAAAAACTCGGCTTATACTCGAGTATACACGGTAATTTACAAATCTAACTTTCTGGCAGCAATTAAAAACATCATTTATTTTTTTTTATCTCCAGTGTACCCCTTCAATGAAGCGCACTGCGCATGGGCAGAAATTATGGAGATGTGGGCTTCCAAACATTGGCCTTCATTTACTATTGTACACCCGACCTGTTTTGTCAAGTTGGGGTGCCAGATTCTCACGCGTTGCAACAATTTGCGCCAGAATTGGATAAAAAAAAAAAAAAAATGGCCAACTCTCCATTTTATTGAGAAAACTCGAAAAAAGGTTGTGGCTGTTCATCAATATATTAAAAACTATGGCATTTCTCTAATCGTTAGCCGACATTCATACATAGTATTGTGTGTGTGTGCATTCAAGCTCTGTGGTTTCTTTCACTATGACTAATCATTTGACAGACTCCCTTTAACAGTTTGTCCTTCTAACAGATATGTTTGCAATATAAATTACTAAGCTGCGATACCGTGGTGATTTCATTTGTTAACTTCTGCTTAACCAAGCGTTAAGGACGCTTAGTTAAGCAGAAGTTAAGGACCAAGCGTTCTGTTTTTGCACTTTCGTTGTTGTCCTCCTTCCTTTTAAAATCATAACCCTTAAAATTTTGCACCTAAAAATCCATACGAGGGCTTATTTTTTGGGCCACCAATTCTACTTTGTAATGACAGTCATTTTACCCAAAAATCTACGGCAAAACGGGAAAAAAAAAAATCATTGTGCGACAAAATTTGGGGGCTTCAGTTGTCGTACATTTCGTAAATTTTTCGTTAAAAATGACACCTAATCTTTATTCTGTAGGTCCATACGATTAAATGATACACTACTTATATGTTTGATTTTGTCGTACTTTTGGAAAAAATCATAACTACATGCACGAAAATGTATACATTTAAAATTGTCATCTTCTGACGCCTATAACTTTATTTTTCCACGTATGGGGCGGTATTTTTGCGCCAAGATCTGAAGTTTTAATTGGTACAATGTTTGTTTTATAAAATGGTATGGTATAAAAAGTGACCAAGAATATGCTATTTTGGACTTTGGAATGTTTTGCGCGTACGCCATTGACCGTGCGGTCTAATTTAGGATATATTTTTTATAGTTCGGACATTTACTCACCACATATGTTTATATATTTTTGATATGAAATTTGGGAAAAGGGGGGCGATTTAAACTTTTAGTAAGGAAGGGGTTATGTGTGTGTTTTATTTTATTTATTTATTTATTTTACACTTTTAGGGGACTTTTAGGAGGAATCATTTGATTCCTTATACAGATCAATGGGATTCCATAGAATCCCATTGCTCTGTGTGCTCTGCACTCGATTGATAAAGCCTGGCCCTGCCAGGGCTATCATTCAGAGCACAGGAGCTGCCGAAGCAGGAGAGGTAAGCCCTCAGGCTACCTCAGCAGTGGATCACCCCTGCCATCACGCAGCAGGGGGGGCGATCCACCCCACTGGACCACCAAGGACAGGATAAAGGCACCTTTAGATGCCGCTGTCAACTTTGACAGCGGCGATCTAAAGTTTTTTTTTTTTTATTTTATTTTTTTATTACCACCACATATTACAGAAAAAAAAATACAATATTTTATACAAATTTTAAATTTATAACTTCTCCCCAAAATTTCTTTATTTCTGGACATGTCCAAAGCATATGCAACAATCCTGCCTCTTCCTGCCCACATTTTGAGCAGGCACTCGAGTTCTTTTTACCTATTTTATACAAAAAGAGAGGTGTATAGTACAGCCTATAAACTATATTAAACTGTATCACCCTATGATTCGCATTTAATGGAATAAAATTAATTCTTTCGTGTATTTTTCCCCACTGTGCTTCTTCTATCTCACCCAATTCTTTTTGGCCATATTTTTCTACTGTGATGATTTCTCTTTAATATAGAAAATTTATTAAGTGCTCTATATATCTTTGACAACTTTTTTTTTACCATCTCTGTATTCACCATCTCATAAAAAAAACTACCTTTTACTATTTCTACTTTCTTCCCCTTATCTACCGTATCTTTTACTATACCTCTTAATCTAATATATTCAAACCATGTCCCAACCCCAACTTCTCTACCCTTTTTTAACTCTTCCCATGTTTTAATCGTCCCTTCCTTATATATATCCCCTATTTTATTCACCCCCCCCCCCCCATTGTGCTAGTGTTCGAAATTCTAATCTATGTATTTCCTCTACTGTGTTTTTATTATTCCAAATGAGGGCTATATCCAATATCCCAGTTATTCCCACCTCCCTTTTTACCATTTTCCACGTTCTTTTCCACGTTGTTATACAGTTTTTCCATCCTTTCTCTTCTAATTGCCCTGACTCCAGTAACTGGTAAATATCATCATATGATTCTCTACATCGTTCCATCAAATACTCAATCATATGAGATCTCCTCCAGTCCCTAATAAAGTATAATTGGGCGGCTAAAAAAATACTTTTTCACGTCCGGAAACGCCATTCCCCCTTCTCTTCTGGGTAGACATAAATATTCTATCTTAATCCTCACCCTTCTTCGGCCCCATATCAAAGCATTGAAGATTGATAGCATTCTTTTAAAAAAAATGTCATCACACCAAATGGGTGAAGCACTAAATACGTATAATATTTTCGGGAACATAATCGTTTTAATTAATATTCTGTCTGTTTTAGAAATTTTGAAGTCGCTCGATATTTTAATTTTCTTTTCGATGTTCTTTATTAAGGGTTCTAGGTTTAATTTATAATGATCTTCTAATTTACCTGAGATTTGTATCCCTAAGTATTTAAAGTGCTCGTCTTTTTAATATTTTTATTTCGTTCTCTATGAATATATTATTCTCCCCCAATGGAAGGAGTACTGATTTGGACCAGTTTATTTCTAACCCTGAGAAACTCCCATATTCCTTGATAATCTCCATCACTCTGGTCAGATCCGACTGTTTTTCCAAAAAAAGCAGGATATTGTCTGCATATAAGGATATTTTGTCCTCTCTCCCCCTTGCACCAAACCCGCCAATCTCCTTCTCCTCTCTGATCTTAACAGCCAAAGGTTCCATGCTCATAGCAAACAGCAAGGGGGAGAGAGGGCATCCCTGTCTGGTGCCTCTTGAGAGCGAAAATTGCTCCGATAATTTCCCATTGATCGACACTCTTGCTTTAGGTTTGGAGTATAAAAGTCGGATCATGTCTATATATGTTTTCCCAAAGCCGCATTTTTCTAATACTGCCCACAAGAACTCCCACTCCACCCTGTTGAAAGCCTTAGTGGCATCTAAAGACAGGATGGAGTGGGATTCCCCGCCCTGTAGGCCATTCTTCCCGGGATAACCCTCACTGATCTTCCTGAATTAACTCTGTGATATTACTCTGTAATCTAATGGCTAATGCTTTGGCGAAAGTCTTGATATCCGTATTTATTAACGATATGGGTCTATACGACCCCATATCCTCTTTATCTTTTCCCTCTTTCAGGATCAATATTATAACCGCTTCCCGCATTGAGTCCGGTAATTTCCCGGTCACCATGCTGGTCTCAATCACTCTATGTAATGCCGGGATCAAAATTCTGCCAAACCTTCTATATACTTCAAAGGGTAGTCCATCGCTTCCAGGTGTTGTATTACCCCTAATCTGATCTAGCGCTTTATTCAGTTCTATTCTAGTTAATGGAGCATCTAAGGTTTGTTTTCGGGGAGTCTAGAGAGTTCCATTTGGTCCAAATAATTTAGCGTTTCCTTTCTTTCCTTATTATATTCAGATCTATATAATAACTCATAATATTCTCTAAATTCCCTTATTATTTCCTTTTTTTCTATACACCAATCTCCTCCTTTATTCCTTATCCAGAAATTCTTTGCTTAGTGTGTTGATTTGAGACAATTGCCATCAAATACTTGTTAGGCTTCCCTGTCTGTACAAATCTTTGCTGGCCTTGAAAAATCAATTTATTTTTACTCTTTTCCAACATATATTCATTAAATTCATTTTGTAGCTTATAAAATTTTTCCTTACTCTCTTCTGATGAATTTAGTGTATAACTCCTTCTCTGTATCCCTAAGATTACTTATTAAGCCCTCCTCTTTTGATTTAAACTTTTTTTCCCCCACTTTATTGCTCTTATTATGTCCCCTCTTAGGTAAGCTTTACAGGTCTCCTAGACAACCGGGCCACTTGCTGTGCCCCAGTTGTTTGCAAAAAACTCCCTCAAGTTTTTTCTATTGTGGCATTCTCTATCAAATTTAACCAGTGAGGGTTAATTTTCTGGAACCCATCTCTTACCTCTTCCTCTGTTTTTATCAGTACTTCTAGAGCCGCATGGTCCGACAGACATCTAACCCAATAATGTATTTTTATCACTTTATTTAAAACTAGAGTCATTTCCCAGACATATATCTATTCTGGACATAGTCTGACAGGTCTTGTTCCAACATGAATATTCTTTCTTTTGAGGGTTGTAAATCCTCCAAATATCGCTGAGTCCCAGTTCATTACATACTTTCGCCAAGGGGGTGCAACCCACCTCTCCTTTACTCCCACTTGCCCTCCATCTATCTAACCTCTCATCTAGGACACCGTTCATATCCCCCATGGCAAACACAGGGCATTCTCTGCAACTCACACAAAAATCAAATCATTTAAGAAGGATCACAGATGAGAAAGGCAGGGGTATATATACAAATGCTAATACACATCTTACATTTTCTAGTCTTCCATATAAAAAAAAAAACAAACCTCCCCTCGTCATCTACCCTTTTTCTAATTAATTCCCAATTTAAGTTTCTACGGATTGACACCGAAACCCCCCGTGAATATGCAGTATGAAGAGAATGGTAATGTCCCCAAACATTACGTTTCAAAACCATTACTGTTTCTCTTGTTAAATGTGTCTCAACTAACCCGACTATACCTGGTGCGTGCTTCATAATAACTCCCATTACCGCTGATCTTTTAATTTTATCCCCAAGTCCTCGTACATTCCATACCACAGCCTTAACAGTCATCCGCGGTCATTCTCTTACAGTCCAGTTGAACACAATAAACACAGTAGTGAGAAGGAAGAGAAAAGGAAAAAAATAAAAAAATACTTCCCCAGGGTTCCCCAAACCTCCCCCCCCCCCCCCATTCCTCCAGTAGCTCCAGGGTCACACTCTCACTCTGCCTGCATTCTCAGCACAGCACAGATCTGGGTTCCTCCCGCTCACTGCCTCTTCTGAGCCTCCACTCCAGATCATAGCATTGTTGGCACCTGTGTGTGCTGTTCATGTGGGGGCCACTACGCTCACAGTCCACTGCTCCCCACTCGCTACTGCTGTGTCAGGTCAGGTCCCTGTTCCACCGCCATCCAGCACTCTCACATCCTAGGTTTCAGTGCAGCTGAACGGTGTCCCAGACCAGCAGCATGAGTTTGGTCCATGGAGGGGGCAGGAAGCGGGGGGGGGGAAGCCTCTCAACCTCCTCGCATCACGTCCTGTCTCCTCATCAAAAAACGGCGATCTAAAGGGTTAATAGCCGGAAGCGGTGATCGCATGTCGGCTATTAACGCCAGCCCCCAGCTACAGGAATCTGCTGGGGGCCGGCCGGTAAGACGCGGGCTCAAGTTGGGAACCCGTATCATACCCAGTTACTGGCCATTGGACTAGCATAGACGTTCATGGTCGTTAACGGGTTAAGCTAATAAATTGGTTTTAAGAAGCTCAATCACTAGGAAAATTTGGGAGGGGGTGGGGGGAGATGCCATTCACACAATGGCTTGCAGTCCCCAGAACTGCAGAAATATAAACTCTGTTACATGCTCTGTACTGACTGGTTTATGGACTGACTCAGAAGTGTTCTAAAATCATTCCCAACTCATAGATGTACTGTAAATCAGAATCAATACATTACTCAGGGGATCCTTTGTTGTGGGATTTTTTGCCCTTTTTTGGCTTTACAATCATGTTATGGATAAATAAAAAAAAATGTTTTATTTGACTGTCCTGTTTTTTACTGGAGCTATACAGCATCCATAGTTGAGAGACTTACTGTGGCAGCTCATTATACTGACCTGAAACGAAACGGAATATGTGTATCGGATTTTGATTTCTCCGGTAAATGTGTTCTTTATTTCCATTGGAGGGCCCGAACAATCAGGTTTGTCAGCGTGTGTATGCTTGAAGCTGTAGAGAGCAGTAAAAAGAAGGGAATATATAAATGAATATAAAGGGGATATTTATACATATATATAAAATTAGCATAAGTAAAAGGAAAACAATGTACAATAGGGTAGTAGGCAATTCTATATTTTTTCCCCGTCAAAGCTTAGGTGTCTTCTGAATGCCGTTAACAGCAACAACATAATCACATGCAAAAGATAGGTTAAAGGAAAAAAAAAAAAAAAAAAAGGAAAAAAAAAAGGAAAAGACCTCCAAGACGAGAAGGGGCAGGTACCATATTGTGATCACCAGAGGCTATAAAGTTTTTTATTATATATTATATTATATATATATATATATATATATATTATATTTATACACATACATACACACACACACACACACCGTATTTATCGGCGTATAACACGCACTTTTAAAACTTAAATTTAAGGCAAAAAGTCTGCCTGCGTGTTATACGCCCATAAATCTTCTGGTCACTGATTTTAAGTGGCCACAGCAGCGTCTGCTTGTTAAGTATTAACAGCCACTTTAAATCAGTGACCAGCGTCGTCTCCTCCCCGCACTGTCACTTGTTTTCTCCCGCACTATCCACAGGAACTGGTGTGGTGGATAGCGCGGGAGACGCTGATTAAAATGAGCCCTACCTTGCCCGGATCTGCGCTACCTTTTAATCAACGTCTCCTGCACAATCCACCAGTACCTGTGGATAATGTGGGAGAAAACGAGTTTCACTTTTACTTCATTTTCCCTCCCTCATCATTCACTCTTTCCTGCTTTTTATAGTTTTATTTTCCTTACCTGTCTGCACTTTGGCAGGTCAGGTCAGGCTGGGGTCTTGCGGGCAGTGAAGCAGATGAGTTACGTCCTCTCCCGGCATCACTCACGTCACTTTTCATTTCCTGTAGTCTCCGCCGAAAAGTGACATCCGTGATGCCGTGCAGAGGAGCTGGGAGAGGCCGTAACGCATCTGCTTCACTGACTCCGCAAGACAGCCGAAGTGCAGACAAGTAAGGAAAGGGGAAGAGTGGTCTTCAACCTGCGGACCTACAGATGTTGCAAAACTACAACTCCCAGCATGCCCGGACAGCAGTTGGCTGTCCAGGCATGCTGGGAGTTGTAGTTTTGCAACATCTGGAGGTCCGCAGTTTGAAGACCACTGGATGCCATAGGAGGAATATGAGGGGGGGGGGGGATGATGAGACAGGGGGAAATGATGAGGGGGGGGTGATGAAACAGGGGGAAATGATGAGGGGGGAATGATGTGGGACATGATGAGACAGGGTGGGGGGATGATGAGGGGGAATGATGGGGACATGATTAGACTGGGTGGGGGGGATGATGAGACAGGGGGAAATGATGGTGGGGGAGGCACTAAAGGCTTAATGTCTGTATGGCTAGTGGTGGTCTATGACAGGGGGGAAATGATGAGACATGGGGGGTGGCGATGAGAGGGGTAAATGTGGCACAGGGACTGATAAAAGGGAAGGAATGATGTGACACTGGAGGGGACGGGACCAAACTGAGGTGCAGAAGAAAAGGAAGTTGGGGGGATGATGTGGCATTTAGTCCAAGTCATTTATTTTACATTTTATCTTTTTACTTAAATTACCCTGTTAAAATGGGGGTGCGTGTTATACGCCGATAAATTCGGTATATGTGAATTCTACGATGGCCCCAACATATGATCAAATCAACATACGATGGCCTCTCATAGGCCATCGCATGTCGGTGTCAGCATCGACATACGATGCTTTTTTATGTCGGGGCCATCGCATTAAGTGCTATCCGGCAGCGCAAAATGCTTAAGCTACTGTTGGATAGCAGCTTAATGTTTCCCGTGTGGTGCGGTAAGTATTACTTACCCCTCCACAATGCTCCGGTTTGCCCTCCGGGTCCAGCGCTGGTCTTCCGGTGTCTTCTCGGCCCTCTCCAATGACGTTAATACGCTGCTGCGCACGTCATCCAATAGGAATGGCGTACGCAGCGGCGTAATGACGTCGCTACGCAGGCCCAGTAAGGCCTTGCGGAAGAAAGCAGAGGACCGGAGAAGACAGCGGAGGACTGGAGAAACCAGGAAAGCCCAGCGGAGGCCCGGGGTCACCATCGAAAGCGGCGGGGACAACATCGCGAGCGGCGGGGACAACATCGCGAGCGGCGGGGACAGGAGAGTACAGCTTCCTATATTTTACATTGCACGAATCCCACAACATACGATTGATTCGACAAACGATGACTCGTTTGGAACGAATTACCATCGTATGTTGAGGGACCACTGTGTATGTGTATATATATATGTGTGTATGTGTGTATTATATATATAAAATGAATATTAAAAAATAAATAAATAACAAAAAGGTTTATGGGGCATTGAGAAAAGCTTAACCAATGAAAACCCTGGAGTCTTCTCTCCGTATTTTTCGCCGTATAAGACGCACTTTTTCTTCCACAAAACTGGTGGGCGGAGTTTGTGCATCTTATACGGCAAATACACATTAAAACCCTGTCCTATCGCGGCGGTCCCTGCGGCCATCAACGGCCGGGACCCGTGGCTAATAGAGGACATCACCGATCGCGGTGATGCCCTGTATTAACCCTTGAGACGCGGCGATCAAAGCTGACCTGATGGCGGCGACGGAGAGCGAGGATAACAGGCAGTAGAGATGTTCCGGAGCGACGGGGACACCCCGGGGACGCGGCGACAGCGATGGAGGGCGACATCCAGGGCAGCGGTGACGGGTCAGGAGCGGCGGGGACACGCGAGTATTACCTCCTATACCAGTGGTCTTCAACCTGCGGACCTCCAGATGTTGCAAAACTACAACTCCCAGCTGTCCGGGCATGCTGGGAGTTGTAGTTTTGCAACATCTGGAGGTCCGCAGGTTGAAGATCACTGTCCTATACTTTACATTGTATTTGGTTCAGAATCTTTTCTTTCTAGATTTTCATCCTTTAAAATTGGAGCGTCTTATATGGCAAAAAATACGGTATGTCATAAAAGGGGAGATACAAAAGCAGCAGCACTTGTCTTACCTTCTGGGTTCTAGTTTAGCAGCTACTAATCTTGACCCTTGCCCTTCATTCTCTACAACATGGTAATAGATGGTAATGTCCACATGATTGAAGATATAGAATGTATCCTTCTCGTGAAATTCTGACTGTAAATAAAATATTTTTATTGCAATAATTGCATAATATTAACTTTATATTAACATATGATGTAGTAAACTGGCATGCATGCATTTCCCCCCCCCCCCCCTTTTATATTACATTGCAATCTTAGTGGAGTGGTCCCAGGTTACAATATTTTTAACTTACAATGGTCTTTAATGGGCCACTGTAGCTTAAAGCCACATTTCAATACCATAGGCAGGGCAGATGTGCAGTGAATGTGATTGACCAGAAGATCTAGCTAATAAACATGTATATTGCACCGGTAAAACACCAGCGAAATAGCACATGATACTGGGGAATGTAGAGACAATCTTTTGTTGCATTTTCATTTAAAGTGTACCGACGGAAGTACGACACAGCTGTTACCCCCAAGCTGAGGTCCTCAGCAACTCTGCCATGATACCTGCCTGACACCTCACTCCTGTTTTTCGTAGTCACGAGAAATAAAGATGTGAAGCTACAACCTGGGTGAGTGCCGTCTATCATTCTTGCTGTATGTATATCGTTTAAAGTGGCTTAACCCCTTAAGGACCAATGCAAATAAACCTGTACGCCCCTGAAAGACCAGGCCTGTTTTTTCAAATTGGGGATGTCTGTCTTTATTAGAGAATAACTCTGGTAACGTTTTGCCAATTACGATAATTCTGACATTGTTTTTTGTCACAAGTTGTCCTTCATGTACATAGTAAAAGTAAGCCGATATCATTTGTATTTTTTTTTTTTACAATGCAAAAAATCATGAAATTTTTACAAAAAATTACGATTTTTTGCTATTTTAACACTAATAGGTTGCATATATTTATACATACTGACCAAATAGTTTATGAAACTTATACTTTCAAATGTCTATTTTGACGTCATTTTTTTGTTTTTAATTAACATTTTAAATTAGTTAGAAGCCTAACAATTTAACTTGAAATTTTGAAAATTTTAAAAGTACATTTTTTTTTTTATGTGCTATGCAAGGTTTGCAGAAATTAAAAGGTAGTAGAACATAGGAACACCCCCCCCCCCAAATGACCCCTCAAGGTATTCGCTAGGGGGTACAGCGAGTATTTTAGCACCATAGTTTTTTGGCATGAATTATTACAAAGTCAGCGTTAAAAATTCGAAATTTGCAATTTTTCACAAATGCATCATTTGGGGGGCATATTTTTTGTACATCACTTCTGATATTGAAAGAAATGCACCCTATATTTTATTTAGCTGCTTGTCCCATGTTTGGAAATACCCCCGTTTTGGCCATATATGGTTCCTTGGCCGCGTGGTAGGACTCAGAAGGAGAGGGAGCGCCATTTGGCTTTCAGGGCAGAACAGTACCCCCACCCCCACAAGTGACCCCATTTATATACCGCACCCTACAAGTTATTGGCTGGACCAGGGACCTCTCTGATTGGTCCTTGGTCGGCTGGCAGTATAACGCGTCTGTCTGTGACAGTTAAGGCTCCTGATGGATATATCCGCCATGTTGTGGGAATAAGCACCCGCTCATGGCGAATATATCCATCACTGCTGCGGCTGGGTAGCTCATTGTGTCCACTCATGACTGCCGGCGGGAAATCCGCCGCTATGAGTGGACACACAATGCTACCCAGCCGCAGCAGGGAGCTCATTACCGTGACTGCTGCATAATGTGTAGGATCACATGGTGGACATCCGCAGCATATTACATGCTGCGGATGTCCGCCAATGCGATCCTAGACATTATGCTTTATTTTTTTTTTATTTTTTTTTATTAGATTCATTTAATAAATGTATTTTTAATATTTTTTTTTTATAATTTTTTTTTTTTTTTTTTTTTTTTTTTTTTTTTTACACTTTTATTTTATTTATTTATTCTTACACTTTTTAATGCTTTGGAATACTTAGTATTCCAAAGCATTGCAGTTATATGCTGCCTGCCAGTTTTCACTAGCAGGCAGCATATCAGGACGTGCTTCTGCCCCATAATCACGTCCTTTCAGGCAATACCCAGGGCAGACCTGGGGGTCTTTGTAGGACCCCTGGCTGCCCAGGTATGCAGCAGCACCCCGCGATGCTCCGGGGTGCTGCAGGAGAGACAGAGGGAGCCCCCTCCCTCTGTCAGAACTCCTTACAGCGCGCGGTCACTTCTGACCGCGGCTGTAAGGGTTAAACTGTCAGGAGTGAAGTGAACTTTACTTCCGGCAGTGCGTCAGGCTTCGGCCAGCCGCGGCCACACACAGCCGAGCCCCTGCCGCGATCTCGTGGGTGCACTGGGCAGCACCCACGAGAATAATGGACGAGTATAGACGTCCAGGTGCGGGAACGGCCGCCAACCTGGATGTCTATACTCGTCCATGGTCGTTATCGGGTTAAAGATTGGCTGTCTAGTAGTACTTCTTTGCAGTTAAGCATTGCATGTGCTCTAAAGCGCTTTTATTTTGCTTTTTCTCCCCCCGAAATTTTGCCTTGGGAAGCATCAGATTTGTTCTCTCAAATATTATCACATTACAGAAAGTAATCCTGAAAGGGATTAATAATATGACTCAATGGACAACTGTTTTTAAAATACTCACATTTATCACGCATGCATCCTTGGGATGGCCGTCCTCTGTTATGTAGCAACCGATAGGAAATCCAGGATTGCAAAATTTCTTTTTCTCTTCTACTTCATAACACCATGTTACTGGCATGTTGTCAACAATCCTAAAAATTTTTAATTATATAAAAAAAAATATGGTCTTTGTCAGAATACAATGAAGTGCCTGCTCTGCCAATCACTGGCCACAGTAGTGACCTGTCTCAGGATAAAGCTGAGCCGTCTCCTCGGTGTATAGTAGACTTTAATGGAAGGAAAGGTATCCAGCTCCCCAAAAAATTAGGAAAATTTAAAGTCCAAGGTTTATTAATCCATTTTAAAAACACTTAAGAAAAACACCCAGTGAGAGTAAAAGCCCCTACGCCCTTACACTCACTGGGTGTTTTTCTTTAGCGTTTTCAAAATAAACCATGGACTTTACATTTTCCTAATTTTTTTGGGAGCTGGATACCTTTCCTTCCATTAAAGTCTACTATACACCGAGGAGACGGCTCAGCTTTATCCTGGCTTCCAAGCGCAACAACTAGTGCCCAGCGACTGAACTGTGATAAGCGGTGAGCTGGCTGAACTTTTTTCTTTGTCTCAGATAGTGACAGGCTTAACAGACGCTCCCTTTTGTTGAGACAGACCAAGAAGTGGTAGACACAGCAGGGCTGTGGAGTCGGAGTCGAGGAGTCGGACGAAATTTTGGGTACCTGGAGTCGGCAAACAATGCACCGACTCCTACTAAATTTAGATTGGAATAAAAAATAAAAAAGCAAGTTTAAATGTCCCAATTCACAAAAAGTTATAATTAATGACTTCTATACTTTAAGAATAAAGACCAATGCATGCAGTGCCTCATGTAACCGCAAAACGAACACGTTGAGTGACCATGAAGAAGCATGCTTTTCATGTGCTTTACTATATGGCACACAACGCACAATTAGGAGCGGCAATACTTATACTTTCCATAGTGTTGTGCTCTGCTGTTACAGGGAACCCATGGGTAACCTAGTCTCACTGATAAGGGGTTAAGGAAATATGTTTTTTGCAGGACTAGAGACACTTGTATAAGTGAAGGGAATGGAGGGTCAATAGTTCAAGACTGAAGCTGTAAACCATTGGAAAAACTGCTGCCATTCAGCTAAGGCTATGAAAACTTGTAAACTCGATTGCTAGCTTAAAGGGGTACTCCGCACCTAGACATCTTATCCCCTATCCAAAGGATAGGGGATAAGATGTCAGATCGCCAGGGTCCCGCTGCTGGGGACCCCCGGGATTGCCGCTGCGGCACTGCGCTATCATTACTGCACAGAGCGAGTTCGCTCTGTGCGTAATGACTGGCGATACAGGGGTTGGAGCACCGTTACGTCATGGCTCTGCCCCTCGTGATGTCACGGCCAGCCCCCTCAATACAAGTCTATGGGAGGGGACGTGGCGGTCTTCACGCCCCCTGCCATAGACTTGCATTAAGGGGATGTAACGAGGGGCGGAGCTATGACATTACGCTGCTCCGTCCACTGTATCGCTCTGTATCCGTCCCCCGAACTCGCTCTGAAAGCGCTGTGCCGCAGCGGCGATCCCAGGGGTCGCCAGCAGCGGGACCCCGGGGATAAGATGTCTAGGGGCGGAGTACCCCTTTAAACTTTAAACATGACTATGGGATTCTACTAGGGAAATCATGTTTTATAATAAATGCCCTTTCCTTGATCCTCCCACTGCCCTATCTTCAGCAGCAGATCAGCACACAAACTGTTCAATACAGTAGACTGTTGGCTTCCCAGCCAGTAGTCCTGTGGTAATGACAGGTATGTTACCTCTCTTTCCTTCAAGGAATGTATAAAATACATTTGCATATTAATACAGAGGAGTCGGAAGTACAGAAAACTCCGGAGTCGTAACATTTATTTACCGACTCCACAGCCCTGGACAGCAGGGACAACGCATGCACTCAGAATCAGAATAGCTGCAGTGCGGTGGGGGGCCCATAGTAGGCAGGTATATATTTGTTTTATTTTTTTTTTAGCCCAGCTTTGCCACTGTCATAACATTGTCAGACAATCCTCTCTAGAATATTCTCACCACAGGCTTTTATTCCAAAAGGTAACATAATAGGAGTGGGACAAATATGACAATAACGTACATACGATTGTACAAGGCTGCTTGAATAGGTTCTTAAAGTAATTCTCACACACTGAATTTACTGGGAACACAGCTGTTAGCTATACATACATTACATACAGCTCTGCAATATAACTTTGTAAGACATCCCCTTTAAAAAAGAAATCTTTTTGACGCTAAAAACAAAAAAACAATTATTTTCATTGTGGTTCTGTATAGAGTTCTCATAGAAATCCATAGAATTAGACATTGCAGTGAACATAACCTTTAAAGGGGTACTCCACTGGAAAAAAAAAAAAAAAAAGATTTTTAAGTCAACTGGTGCCAGAAAGTTACAGATTTGTAAATTATTTCTATTTAAAAATCTTAACCCTTCCAGTACTTATCTGCTGTATGTCCAGAGGAAGTTCTTTACTTTTTGAATTTCCTTTCTGTCTGACCACAGTGCTCTCTGCTAACACCTCTGTCCATTTTAGGAACTGTCCAGAGTAGGAGCAAATCCTCATAGCAAACCTCTCCTGCTCCGGACAGTTCCTAAAATGGACAGAGGTGTCAGCAGAGAGCACTGTGGTCAGACAAAGGTAATTCAAAAATAAAAGAACTTCCTGTGGAGCATATAGCAGCTGATGAGTACTGGAAGGATTAAGATATTTAAATAGAAGTAATTTACAAATCTGCTTAACTTTCTGCACCAATTCATTAAAAAAAAATGTTTTCTATGGGAGTACCCTTTAATCCACAATTACAGCTAATAACTGATCCTGTTGTAATGTGAAGGGTCTTCACTATAGAGGACATGTCACAGTGCAGCAATGCAGTGTAAAAAATAAAGAAAAAACAAGCAGCAAGAGAGAGGAAACCTTTTCTTGTTTTAGAAGGCACTCACCAGTGGTGCTGATAGTTCAAGAGCATGCCCTTCTTTAAGAACTCCAACCTTTGCTTGCTATGGGCATCTGTAGTGCTGTATGTTTTGGAACACACTTCCTCACATTTTGTTTCTTTCTTAAATTTAAACTGAAAAGGAAGAAAATATTTAGAATTTGCTTAACCCCCTCAACACCTTGACGAAGCATGGATTTTTTTTATTTTTTCACTTTTGCATTTATTTTTTTCCTCCTCACCTTCTATTAGTCATAACACTTTCAATTTTCAACCTACAGACCAATATCATAACTTTATTTTTGCACCACCAATTATACTTTGTAATGACATCACAGTACCCAGCTAACAAACCAGGAAGCAACAGACAAGGAACAAAGCTCCATGAGGCCAAGTTTCAACTTGGTTTTTTTGTGGGCCAAAAAAAATGCAAGAAAAAAAATGGCAAAAAAAAAAAACTGTGCAGCATTTTTCTGTGATTGGCTTTTTTTCTTGCGTTTTTTGTCTTTAAGTGGAGGGGGAAAAAAAGGATGCAGTAGTGATGGAAAAAAAATGTAAATTTATATTTTTAATAATAAAATTTTAATAAATTTTTAAACAGGAATCAGTCATAATGTGTGTGTTTTTCCCCCTTTATTTTTTATATTTTTGTAGGTAGTACTACCTGTTCCATGATGGGAGTAGTAGTTTCTGTTCTAATAGACAGATCGCCCCAGGTGTCACTCCGGACACCCGATGCGACTGTCCATAATATAGCAGAGATGCGGAAGGCTCTATACAGCGCTCACATCTCTGCTCTGTACTCTGGGCCGGCCAGTGATAATAGAAATTCACCGAACTCGTTTATATTTTTCGCCCAGAGTGGGGATTGGCGGGATGGTGGCAGACTATCACCGCTCTCAGAGGGAAATATGAATAGTGAGTGGATGGCCGGAGTACAGAGCAGAGGTGCGAGCACAGGAGAAAGCCGCACCACATCTCAGGGATGAAGGATGATCACAGCGGGTGTCAGGAGTGACAGCCGCTGTGATCTGTCCTTAACTGCAGGTACTACTACTCCCAACATGCTGGGAGCTGTAGTACCTGCATTAATAGACAGATCGAAGCGAGTGTCACTCCTGAAACCCAATGTCATCCTCCTGTATAATGTATAGATGCGGGTGGGCGGCCGCTCTTCTATGGTCCCCTGCACTGAAAATTATATATATTATATATATATATAAATATATATAAATAAATAAACACACCTATTCATATTTCCAACAGAGTTGTGATTGGCTGGAACCATCTGGCCAATCACAGCTCTATATCTAAGTGCAAGGGACCATAGAAGAGCGGCCGGCACATCTATACATTATACAGGTGGATAGCAGCGGGTGTCAGAAGTGAAGCCCGGGGCGATCTGTCAATTAGTACAGGTACTACTACTCCCATCATAGAACAGTGTGTTCCATGCTGGGAGTAGTAGTACTACCTAAGAAATAAGATAAAACACACACACTAAATTTTTGGTGTCCTGCCCGCACACATAAATTGATCCCTGTTTAAAAATGTATTAAAATTTTGTTATAAAAAAAAAAAAAATTCCATCACTACTAGATCTCTTTTTAATATTTTTTTTTAACGATACCCTATGAAATTTTATAAAAAAAAAAAAAATTTAAAAAAAGTATCTCCACTTTTTTTGATCGCTAAAGTACAAAAAAGAATTAAAAAAACGCCTGCAAAAACGGCAAAGTTAAAACGCACATGTCATTTTTCTTGTTTTTTTTTTTACTCCCATAGAATTCTACCGGAGAAAAATACCACCATTTAAGCGGAAAAAAACCGCCATAGGCTCAACATGCTGCGACTTTGCAAAACTGACAAGAAGTTAAAAAAGAGTAAAAAAACGCCAAAAGGATTAAAAAAAAAAAAAAAAAAAAAAGCGCCAAACTGAAAAATGGAAAAATAATTTTGTGATTTCTCATTGATTTACAGCTAACATCTGGCTGCTGCATTTTTTCAATGAAAAAACGCCATGAGGGCCATTTTGGCGTTTTTTTGGGGGGAAAAAAGCACACAAAAACCCAAGTGGAAACTTAGCCTGAATACGACGGCCGCAAGGAAGATAAGAAAGGGTGGGTTTTAATTTTTATTTTTTTTTCATCTGTAAAGAGATATTCCAGATATATATTTTTTATATGGTGCTGGAGCCGCTATAAAAATAAAAGAATGTATATTCACTTACCTCGATACTTTCGCTGCAACGTCATTCAGTACATCACAGCAGTCTAGGCAGTGACAAGAAATCACTGATTGAGGAGTGACACCTCTGCGGCGGCCATCACTGGCAGTTTTTGTGTTTTTTTTTAAAGCAGCACGAGCACCATATAATTTTTTTTTTTTTTTTATAAATCCAGAATACCTCTTTAAATAGAAACATGAATTATGTGCACAAAATAAGTATATCTATCTTACTAGAACTGGTAATTGCAAGCTGTGTCTGTGGAAAAAATCTGCTTTGAATACAACAGCCACACTGTTTAAAGCAGTAAATAACTTTGTAAGAGGGGTGTGACCATAGGAGCAAACCAATACAGGTAGGGGAGAAGTAGTGCGAGCTAACAGGCTCGTAGAAACAGTGACTGGGCTGGTAGCTCCATTGTACCCCTAACAGTGCAGATTTCTAGTTAAAAATAAAGAGTTTTTTTCCAGAGGATATGATTTAATGAAGATTCAGGGTCAGAATGCTATAAAAAAAAAATTAGAAGATTTATTTAAAAAACAAACAACCTTTCTCACTCTGCCACCACAGTCTAGGACACTGCTGCACTTGGACTTCCTTGAGTCAGTACCTGCCCAATCAGCCAATAATTTGTTGCAGCAGTGTCCCGTCCCGTCCCGTCTCAGCCACTGATTGGCTAAGCAGACAGGTCCTTCTGCTGACACAAGGAATTACACGTGACAGTGGCAGGGAAGCATGAAAGGTAAGTATATATTTTTTTTCTATTTTACAGGACTCAATTCTGAATCTGAATGAGTACCTGTTCAAGAAGCAAAGCTTCAGAAGGATAAGACACCATATAAGTACCGTACCAAGCTCAAAATAAATTGTATCTTTTACTAAAAAAAAAAACACATTCAGCAAAGGAATAGAACTGTTTTGTCACAATGCAAATCTACATCTAAAAAGGAACTGGATTAGGACTATACCTAAATATAATATAACCAACCTTGTACGGAGATGGTTCAATTCTTTCACCAAACAACACCTGGCCCAGATTTTCAGATGGCCTTTTTTCTTTCTCTACTTGACAAAAATCAAACCTTAAACATAAAGAAATATAATTCAGCAGGTGTTACTGTGACACATCAGTCAAATAATAGTTAATCTTTAAAGTGTACCCATCATTAAAACAAACTTTTGGCATGTCAAAGGGACATATAAGTTTGTATCAGTGGGAGTCCAGGTGCTAAAAACGTAAGCGATCTGTAAAATAAAGGGGAAGAAGAGCATGGCTGCATGTTATGTGCCCTGTAATTTCTGCTCAGCGAGCGGCATACAGCTGCAATGAAAGTCTAAGGGACTTCTGCAATTGCACACACCATAAGTGCTATAGACTTCTATTGTAGCCATATACCCCTCTAATTGGAGACGAGGGGTGATACTGCCCCTTATTCTGGTAATCGCTTGAGGTCTTAGCATCGGACTCCCAGTGATACAAATGTCTGACATCACTACGATGTCAGACGTTTGCTATGATATTTTATGTGCAGTAAAAACAATCCATAATTTGACAAAATGCACTAAACACTTGACAATAGGCAAAACACGCATATTGTACCACAGATCAACAAAAAGGTTAACAAGGAGTCTGCTTTTGAAATTATTTAACCCCTTAAGGACCCAGCCCATTTTCACCTTAAGGACCTGGGCATTTTTTTTGCACATCTGGTCACTTTAAGCATTAATAAGTCTGGGATGCTTTTACCTTTCATTCTGATTCAGAGATTATTTTTCGTGACTTATTCTACTTTATGTTAGTGGTAAATTTTTGTCAATACTTGCATTATTTCTTGGTGAAAAATTCCAAAATTTGATGAAAAAAATAGAAAATTTTGCATTTTTCTAACTTTGAAGTTCTCTGCTTGTAACGAAAATAGACATTCCAAATAAATTATATATAGATTCCCATATACAATATGTCTACTTTATGTTTGCATCATAAAGTTGACATGTTTTTACTTTTGGAAGACATCAGAGGGCTTCAAAGTTCAGCAGCTATCTTCCAATCTTTCACAAAATTTTTCAGGGACCAGTTCAGGTTTGAAGTGGATTTGAGGGGGGAGGGGTCCATTGTTCTGGCACTATGGGGGGCTTTGTAAACGCTCATGGCCTTCAGTTCCAGACAAAATTTCTCTTCAAAAGCCCAATGATGCTCCTTCTCTTCTGAGCATTGTAGTGCACCAGCATAGCACTTTATATCCATATATGGGGTATGCAACTTTTGGGGGGCTTTTCTTTCTTATTTTCCCTGGCGATTTGCGACATTTGCACGGGATGCCTGCTGAAGGATTATGAATGGATACGCCCTGGGTCCTTAACGATCGAAAACCCAGGGCGTATCCATACGCCCTGGGTCCTTAAGGGGTTAATAAGAAAGAAATCCCTGACAACAAGCAGGTCACAAGTGTCCTTCTGCGCACCCCCAACCATACAGTGACCAATGGAAATCAGTCAGCCCAATGCATACAGGACAAGTTTTCAAAAGATAGACACTAGAATTTATAGAATATTTAGAGATCATGATAAACTTACGCAGCATATTCATAAGGTAGCACAGATTCTACGGAGTCAAGTCTGTTCACAAAGAGCTCAATTTCTGACTGCAGAAGGAAAAAAAAAAGGTTCCATTAGTATGCAATTATACAAGAAGATTGGATTAACCCCTTAAGGGGTGTTTCCTGTTTTATGCACTTTCGTTTTTTCCTCATCACCTTTTAAAAATCATAACGCTTTCAATTTTGCACCTACAGACTCATATGAGGGTTTGTTTTTTTGCGGCAACAATTGTACTTCATAACAACATCAATCCCTTCACCACAAAATTTACGCAGTGCACTTTTTGGTAAAAATGCCACCATATATTTATTCTGTAGGTACATATGGTTACAATGATACCCAATTTATATAGGTTTTCTTTATTTTATTACTTAAAAAATTATAACTACAAGCACCAAAATAAGCATGTTTAAAATTGTCCTCTTCTGACCCCTATAACTTTTTTCTTTTTCCATATACAGGGCGGTAGGAGGGCTCATTTTTTGCACCAGGATCTGAGGGTTTTCATCGGTACCAATTTTGTTTTGATGGGACTTTTTGATCGGTTTTATAAAAAATTTTTTTTTTAGAGTATACTAAGTGACCAAAAACAAGCAATTTTGAACTTTGGTATTTTTTTACGTATACCCCATTGACAATGCGGATTAATTAACATTTTTATAGTTAGGACATTTACGCACGCGGTGATACCACATATGGTTATTTTTATTATGTTTTTATATTTTTATATGGAATTTGGGAAAAGGGGGTGTTTTAAACTTAATAAGGAAGGGGTTAAATGTGTGTTCTTTTAAACTTTTAATAACCCTCTTTTTTACACTTTATTAGTCCTTAGGGGACTTTTAGGAGGAATGATTAGATTCCTAATACAGATCAAAGCCGGGACCAGCAAGGAAGCAGAGGCAAGCCCTCTGGCTACCTCCACAGTGAATCACCGCCCCCCCACCCCCAAACGTGAGGGCCTGGGTGCTTCGAGGTTCATCCACCTCACTGGGCCACCAGGGAGCGTTTACAGGGTTGTTTGGAACGGCGATCTAATGGGTTAATAGCAGGTCGCGGTGATCGCCGCATATCGGCTATTAACACTGGCCCTCTGCTACAAGAATCAGCTGGGGGCCAGCCGGTATCACGCGGGCTCAAGTTGGGAACCCGCATCGTACCCAGTTACTGGCCATTGGACTAGCATAGACGTTCATGGTCGTTAACTCGAGCCCGCGCCATACCCCGTTAACGGCACAATGACGTGTATGCACTAGGGATCGACCGATTATCGGATTAGCAAATATTATCGGCCGATATTCATGGTTTTGTAAGTTAATCGGTATCGGCATCTAACGTTGCCGATAATGCTGATAATGCGTCCAGCGTGTGCGCCCCCCAATGAATATATTTGTGGGGGAACTATACTGCCAACCTAATGTGGGGGAACTATACTGCCAACCTAATGTGAGGGAACTATACTGCCAACCTCATGTGGGGGAACTACAACCTAATATGGGGGAACTATACTGTCAACCTAATGTGGGGGAACTACAACCTAATGTGGGGGAACTATACTGCCAATGGAATATCGGTATAAGTTATCGGCTATCAACCTGAAAGTTCACAGGTTATCAGTATCGGCTCTAAAAAATTTACATCGGTCGATCCCTAATATACACGATACATCCTCTGTTTAGTGAAAAAAAAAAAAAATCATCATTTGATTTACAAACCCATGGCCATTTTTTTTATTGCATATGAAAATTGTTTGAAGATCTTTAATGTAGATAGCCAAAATGCCTGACCTTTAACAAATATAACTAAAAGGTAAGTTTTTGATATCTTTACAGTAAATAAATGCTCATAGACCTGTATAAGGAGGATACGTGTAAGTTATTTTAGATTTTTCACAATTATGAGATCTCCTAAAGCAGTAAAAGTATTCTAAATACACATGCCTGTATTAAATCTAAACTGTTAAGCTATGTTTATATTCAGGAATTCCCAATGGTAATTCTGCTAGGATAGTCCTGTGCAGTAGAGTCCAAATTGCTGTCAATGGGATTTTGCATCCAAAACAATGATCTCAGTCATTCTTTCGGCAGAATACATTGCTGTTTATTAGGACAGCTATGTCAATGCAGTTGTAGCCCAATTCAGTCAGCACCGGGTGCCTTCAGAATCTCCAGCCAGAAATATTCCTAGTCTGAATCTACCATAACTGACAAGATGTGTAAAGTCCTAATGAAGAATAGTCATTAAAGGGGTACTCCGGTGCTTACACATCCTTCGGATAGGGGATAAGATGCCGGATCACGGGTGTCCAATAGCTGGGGACGGCCGTGGCACCCCGTTTGTAATCAGTCCCCGGAGCGAACACGCTCGACCGCAGGGCCGGCAGCATGTGACGTCACGCCTCCACCCCCGTGTGACATCACACTCCGCCCCTCCGTAGGCTTGCATTGAGGGGTGGAGTGTGATGTCACACGGGGGCGGAGGCGTGACGTCAAATGCCGCCGGCCCTGCGGTCGAGCGTCATCAGACCCGGAGCGAACACGCTCCGGGGACTGATTATAAACAGGGTGCCGCGGGACTCCCGCGATCAGGCATCTTATCCCCTATCCTTTGGATAGGGGATAAGATGTGTAAGCACTGGAGTACCCCTTTAAAGGAGTAGTCCAGTGGTGACTCAGTGGTGAGCAACTTATCCCCTATCCTAAGGATAGGGGATAAGTTGCAGATCGCAGAGGGTCCGACCGCTGGGGCCCCCTGCGATCTCCTGTACGGAGCCCCGACAGCCCGTGGGAAGGGGGCGTGTCGACCTCCGCACGAGGCGGCGGCCGACACTCCCCCTCAAGACAATTCTATGGCAGAGCCGAAGCGCTGCCTTCGGCAATCTCGGGCTCTGCCATAGAGATGTATTGAGGGGGCATGTCGGCCGCCGCCTTGTGCGGGGGTCGACACCCGCTATCTCGGCGTAGAGCCGGGGCCCCGTACAGAAAGATCGCAGGGGGCCCCAGCGGTCGGACCCCCCGCGATCTCAAACTTATCCCCTATCCTTAGGATAGGGGATACGTTTTTCACCACTGGACTACCCCTTTAATGAACAGGTCCTGGTGGCAACAGACATTCAACAATATAGGCTATAAAGTTGCAACGCACAGGAATAAGGTGTTGAAGCATTAAAGTGACTTTCTAGAGGATCAGCTGTCACTTATTTCCTGGTTGGGGATGCGCCTAGAATTTTAAGCCCTTAAGGACGCAACTAGAGAGGAAAGAGTCGCCTAGGACTGTATCCACCTTTTCCAGCCCACCGGAGCACCTGAAAGCTGAACTAATTTATGCAGGAAAAGTCATCAACTGCCGAGCCGAGAAGTTCGTGACAAATCGAATTTACTGTAAGTTCGCTCATCTCTAGACGCAACCCATTTGGGCCTTAAGGACGCAGACAATTTTATTTTAACGTTTTTGATTTTTCCTCCTCGCCTTCAAAAAATCATAACTCTTATATTTTCATCCACAGACTAGTATGAGGGCTTGTTAATGCCATCACTCACTTTACCATAAAATGTATGGCGCAACCAAAAAAAACACTGTGTGGGGAAATTAAAAAGAAAACCACAATTTTGCTAATTTTGGAAGGTTTTGTTTTCACGCCGTACAATTTATGGCAAAAATGACAAGTGTTCTTTATTCTCTGGGTCAATACGATTAAAATGATACCCATGATAATATACTTTTCTATTACTGTTGCGCTTAAAAAAAAAAAATCAAACTTTTTAACCAAATTAGTACATTTAAAATCCCCCTATTTTGAAGACCCATAACTTTCATTTTTCCGTATAAGCGGCGGTATGAGGGGGCTCATTTTTTGCGCCGTGATGTGTACTTTTTATTGATACCATATTTGCTTATATAAAACGTAATACATTTTTTATAAATTTTTCTGGGAATGAAAGGTTATTAAAAAAAGCAGCTATTTTGGCGCATGGCGATACCAAATATGTATATAAAATATTTTTTTTAACACTTTTTGGGGGTGAATTAGGGAAAATGGGACAATTTACGTTTTTATTGGGGGAGGGGTTTTTTCATATTTTTTTACTTTATTTTTACACTTTAATAGGGGACTATTTATAGCAATCATTCGATTGCTAATCCTGTTCAGTGCTATGTATAGGACACAGCACTGATCAGCATTATCGGTCATCTTCTGCTCTGGTCTGCGGGAAGGCACATCAGAGCAGAAGACTCCCGGAAGACAGCGGAGGCAGGTGGCGGGGACCTCCGTCTGCCATGCTGGATGATCGGATCGCCGCGGCAGCGCTGCGATCATCCATTTAAGTGACCGCGATGCTGCAGATGCCGTGATCTGTATTGATCACGGCATCTGAAGGGTTAATGGTGGACATCCGCGGGATCGCGGGTGTTCGCTATTACCGGTGGGTCCCTGGCTGCGATCAGCAGCCGGGACCTGCCGTGCATGATCCGGGCATCGCTCCGATGCCCACGGTTATGCTTAGGACGTAAATGTACGTCCTGGTGTGTTAATTACCACGTCACCAGGACGTACATTTATGGCGCTCGTCGTTAAAGGGTTAAAGAACATGCTTAAAGGGGTTATCCAGGAAAAAAAAAATTTTTTATATATCAGCTGGCTCCAGAAAGTTAAAACAGATTTGTAAATTACTTCCATTAAAAAATGTTCATCCTTTCAGTGCTTATGAGCTTCTGAAGTTGAGTTATTCTTTTCTGTCTAAGTTCTCTCTGATGACACGTGTCTCAGGATCCGCCCAGTTTAGAAGCAAATCCCCATAGCAAACCTCTACTCTGTGCAGTTCCGAGACAAGCAGAGATGTCAGCAGAGAGCACTGTTGCCAGACAGAAAACAACAACTCAACTTCACCAGCTGATAATACGTAATAAGTAATTTACAAATCTGTTTTAGTTTCTAGAGCCAGTTGATAAAAAAAAAAAAAAAAAAAAAATAATATTTTATATATATTTCCCCTGGAATACCCCTTTAATCTAAATTTCTTGGCTACATTTTCACGATGCCCATCAAAGAACTCTCTCTGTGATGCCCCAAAATCCAACCCCTGTTCCTGCACTGTGTGACAGTTAAAAGCATAGCAGATGTTAGAAAATAACATTCCTCCAGATCCAACAAGGTTTTTAACTGTAGTAATGAAGGGGCATGTTTATTGCATAAAAAAAAAAAAATTATAAACTGCTCAATTGTGCTAAAAAAAAAAAAAAGGTCTTTTATGAGGTGGTCCTCAATTTAAAAAAAAAAAAAAAGGATGGAAAACTTGACATATTGCCTACAAATACTCATATAATGGTAAAATACAAAAAATCTTGTCATTTATCATGTTTTGAATAACTGGTCCCTAGCATGGTTCATCCATTCAGTGTTTCTAGCATCGCTTATCATCTGATTCATAGTCTCCAGCAAGGCTCATTCCTAGCCCTCATCATGACCACTCCTTAAAAGGGTATTCCGGTGGAAAACTTTTTTTTCTTTCTTTTTATCGACTAGTGCCAGAAAGTTAAATAAATTACTTCTATTAAAAAAACTTAATCCATCCAGTACTTATTAGCTGCTGAATACTACAGAGGAAGTTATTTCCTTTTTGGAACACAGTGCTCTCTGCTGAATCACAAGCATGGTGCTCTCTGCTGACATCTCTGTCCATTTTAGGAACTGACCAGAGCAGCATATGTTTGCTATGGAGATTTTCTCCTACTCTGGACAGTTCTTCTGTAGTATTCAGCAGCTAATAAGTACTGGAAGGAATAAGATGCTTTTGTAATTTACAAGTCTGTTTAACTTTCTGGCACCAGTTGATTTAAAAAAAAAAAAAAAAAAAAAAAAAAAAAAAAAAAAAAAACTTTTCCACCGGGGTACCCCTTTAATTCCTGTTCCCAGCAAGATTTCCTATATCATTAGTCCCCAACTCCCTTTTTCATTCCTTGTCACCAGAATGGCTCCCTTTGTCAGTCCCGATCCTTAGCATGGCCATCTTAGTCCTGGCCCTTAGAATGGCTCCCCATCTCAGTTCTGGCACCCAGCATGGATCTCCTCCTAATTCCAACATGACTCCTATTTTTATTCAAGGCTTCTTCCCCCATTTCAGCATGATGTGGGCTGAACTTGGGCCGCCCTCTTCCTGCCTCCTACCAATGGCACTTGCTGGTGCTGAAATGCTCCTCCTCTTGCTTTATCAGCTGCAATGATGTAGCACAATGCTGGCAGCATCTCTCCATGATGTAACCATTGCCTTGTAGTGATCCTACTGCAGTTTTCCTTATTGCTTATTAAGCACCATAGAAAGCCATTGCATTTATAACCCCTTCTGCCCCACATGCCATCTATAGTACTGAACACTAAGTACTGCTGAGCTCTGGTTCCACCACCTGAAATGGAGTGAATAGGGTTAACAACAATAGCAAGACCAGTAAGATCACCATGTCAACTCTCTAAACCAATGTTTCCCAACCAGTGTGCCTCCAGCTGTTGCAAAACTACAACTCTCAGCATACCTGAACATCCAAATGCTGGGAGTTGTAGTTTTGCAACAGCTGGAGGCACAACAGTTGGGAAACACTGCTCTAAAAGGTTAATGTTACTTCAAAGTTCTTTTAAAAGTATAGTTATATACTTGTTTTTCCAGCACATCCCACAAATGCTCAAATAGACAGACCTGGGGAATTTGGAGGCAGAGGTGAAAGCAAGGGCCAGGGAGTGGAACAAGAAGGACCTTTTTAGCTCCCCAGACAACCCCTTTAACACCTTAAAGACATAGCCCATTTTGGCCTTAAAGGGGTACTCTGGCCCTAAGACATCTTATCCCCTATCCAAAAGGACAGGGGATGAGATGTCTGATCGCGGGGGCTCCCGCAATCTCTCATGCAGACACCCACCTGTGTCTGCTGCACAGAGCGACGACTGCTCCGTGACTGAAGGGTCACGACTACAGGGCCTGACTATTGTGACATCACGACTCCCCCCATGTGACGTCAAGCCCCACCCCCTCAATGCAAGTCTATGGGAGGGGGTGTGACATCACACGGGGCAGAGTCATGACGTCGCGATACTTCAGCCCTATAGTCGTGACCCTTCAAACATGGAGCGATCATGGCTCTGTGCAGCAGGACCCCAGCGATCAGACATCTTATCCCCTATTCTTTGGATAAGGACCCGTTAAGGACCAGGCCATTTTACACCTTAGGACCCAGCCATTGTTTGCACATCTGACCACTGTCACTTTAAACATTAATAACTCTGGAATGCTTTTAGTTATTCTGATTCAGAGATAGTTTTTTCGTGACATATTCTACTTTAACATAGTGGTAAAATTTTGTGGGAACTTGTATCATTTCATGGTGAAAAATCCCCAAATTTTATGAAAAATTTAAAAATTTAGCATTTTTCTAACTTTTGTAAGGAAAATGGATATTCCAAATAAAACATTTTTTTATTCACATATACAATATGTCTACTTTATGTTTGAATCATAAAGTTGACATGTTTTTACTTTTGGAAGACACCAGAGGGCTTCAAAGTTCAGCAGCAATTTTCCAATTTTTCACAAAATTTTCAAACTCGCTATTTTTCAGGGACCAGTTCAGGTTTGAAGTGGATTTGAAGGATCTTCATATTAAAAAATACCCCATAAAAGACCCCATTATAAAAACTGCACCCCCCAAAGTATTCAAAATGACATTCAGTCCGCATTTCAACCCTTTAGGTGTTTCACAGGAATAGCAGCAAAGTGAAGGAGAAAATTCACAATCTTCATATTTTTTACACTTGCATGTTCTTGTAGACCCAATTTTAGAATTTTTACAAGGGGTAAAAAGAGAAAATGTATACTTTTATTTGTAGCCCAATTTCTCTCGAGTAAGCACATACCTCATATGTCTATGTAAAGTGTTCGGCGGGCGCAGTAGAGGGCTCAGAAGCAAAGGAGCGACAAGGGGATTTTGGAGAGTACGTTTTTCTGAAATGGTTTTTGGGGGGCATGTTGGATTTAGGAAGCCCCTATGGTGCCAGAACAGCAAAAAAAAAAAAAAAAAAAAAAAAAAAAAAACACAGCATCCCATTTTGGAAACTAGACCCCTTAAGGAACGTAACAAGGAATTAAGTGAGCCTTAATACCCCACAGGGGTTTCACGACTTTTGCATATGTAAAAGAAATTTTTTTTTTCCCACTAAAATGTGTGTTTCCCCTCAAATTTCACATTTTTGCAAGGGTTAATAGCAGAAAAGACCCCCCAAAATTTGTAACCCCATCTCTTCTGAGTATGGAGGTACCCCATAAGTTGACCTGAAGTGCACTGCAGGAGCGCCACAATGCTCAGAAGAGAAGGAGTCACATTTGCAAACTTTGCTGAAATGGGGGGGAAATGTCGCATTTAGGAAGCCCCTATGGTGCCAGGACAGCAAAAAAAAAAAAAAAAAAAAAAAAAAAAAAAAAAAATACACATGGCATACCATTTTGGAAACTAGACCCCTTGAGGAACGTAACAAGGGGTAAAGTAAGCCTTAATACCCCACAGGGGTTTCACGACTTTTGCATATGTAAAAAAAAAAATTATTTTTTTCACTAAAATGTGGGTTTTCCCCAAAATAATTTTTTTTTTTTTTACAAGGGTTAATAGCAGAAAAGACCCCCCAAAATTTGTAAATAAATTGTTTTGGAGTAGGGACATACCTTAATTTTTGATGATTTTCGCTCCGTGGGTGCACACCAGGTGTTGGAGTGGGAGGTCAGTCAGGGGCCTTGAGCTTATTATAGCAGCCAGGATGTGGGACCCCCCCCCCCTCAAGGAGCATTAATGGGGGGGGGGGGAACACTGAGCCCTAAAATAGGGGAACACTATGGGGGAAAACGGGCCGTAACTGGGGTAGACAGGTGGGGTACAGAGGCCCAAAATATGGGGTACAGTGGGCCAGAAAACTATAAATCATAAAATAATAAAACCTGATATGTTCCCAGAATGATGACCCAGAGTATAGCCAAAACTAAAAAAAAGTATGCCCGCCCCAAACCCTATGCTTTGAGTCATCATTCTGGGAATGTGATGTGTGTGGCCGTCCCTAACCTGTTGCCTCAAATGCGCACCCGCTCAGGTGGAGAGAGAGCGCTGCGCATTGAGGCAACATAAAAAAGTCCCCGATGATAGTGACTCAGTGACCTATGACCCATTTCTAAAAAAACACCCCCAGAGGTCTTATCAGGTTTTTTTCGGATTTTTTGGGCAATTTAGTAATTTATGGGGTTAACAATTTTGAATGTACTCTGGACTTGGTACATTGGTCAAATTATGGAAAATTCAAATGAAAATTTAGTGCTCCATGGAAGTGTGATACTCCCTGAAGCAGCCTATGCAGAGGCCCGGATTATCTGGGCAAGTGTCGCATTGATACGTGGTGTCCTTCCTTCTCCCCTTCCTGCGACACACACTGCATTTTTTCTGGGATCGTCCCATCTTTCCAGTGGGGGGATCACACCTGGAAAGTGCTGGCCAGGGACGATCCTGGCGCCTATAACTCCAGACCCTTGGGAAGTCCGGCCTGATCTTTCCCGGTCCGCAAAGATCAGGACCTTTAGGACTTCTTCTTGGAACTGGAGGAATGTCCCTGTGTTGCCAGCGTACTGGGATAGTACAAAAGAGTTGTACATGGCAACCTGTACCAAGTAGACCGCAACTTTTTTGTACCATGCCCGTGTTTTCCGCATGGCATTATATGGCTTGAGGACTTGATCTGAGAGATCAACTCCCCCCCATATAACGATTGTAGTCCAGAATACAATCGGGTTTGAGGACCGGTCTCACGGTACCTCGCACAGGGACAGGGGTGCTGCCGTTCCCATGAATAGTGGTAAGTATAACGACATCCCTCTTATCCTTATACCTGACCAACAACAGGTTATAATGGGTAAGGGCACGGGACTCAACCTTGGGGATAGGCGTCTTAACAAAATTTAGAGGGAGGTCTCTCTGGTTCTTCCGCACGGTTCCACAAGTGGACGTGGATCTGACGGAAAGGGATTTGAACAGAGGGACACTGGTATAAAAGTTATCCACGTATACGTGGAAACCCTTATCCAGCAATGGGTGCATAAGGTCCCAAACGAGTTTCCCGCTAACACCCAGAGTGAGGGGACATTCTGAGGGTTCAATACGGGAATCTCGTCCCTCATACACTATAAACTTGTAAGTGTACCCGCCATACCGCGCCCGTTTCGAGGGAATATATGGCGGAAGATGAGTCTCCCCTTAAAACTGATGAGAGACTCATCTACCGAGAGGTCCCTGACCGGTAAGTAGGCCTCCAAAAATTTGGCCCCAAAGTGATCGATGACCGGCCTCACTTTGTAAAGCCGGTCATAGGCGGGATCACCTCGGGGCGGACATGCCGCATTATCTGCATAATGCAGACATTTCCGAATCGCCTCGTACCACTTCCGTGTCATCGCCATACTGTAAAGCGGGATCTGATGGAGGACGTCCCCGCTACAGTAATGACGGACACTTGGTTTTTTGTCCAGGCCCATATGCAGCGAGAAGCCCCAAAATGTCCTCATTTCCGCTGCATCAATGGCGTACCCTACATTGGACCTAGCCAAAAACGAATCGGGGTGGTGGGCAATGAACTGCTGGGCATACAAGTTCGTTTGCTCCACCATTAGATTGACCAGGCTGTCACTGAAAAAAAACCTTTAGAAAGTCGAGATCAGTGAAGCCAGCATGGTCAATCCGGATTCCTGAGTCGCCAACATACTCAGGAATCCGTGGCTGATAACCCTCTGGGGGTCTCCAGACAGGGTCCCCGGAAGGGGGCTCCAGTGCATTTGTCTGGGGGGCCGGACTCCTATTACGAGCGGCATTGCCACACCATACTAGTGTCGGCCACTGGGTCACTCATGGGGGGTGCGTGGCCTCGCCCGGCGGCGTCTCCGCCGCCGTACGGGGGACTCATCATCACTACTAGATGAGGAGATCGAGGAAGAACACAAAAGTCGGATCTTCCCCGTCCTCACTGGCAGATTCGGAGGCTAAAAAAGCGTAAGCCTCCGCTGCCGAAAATGCCCGGCGGGCCATCGCCTTATTTCTACGATGGCGGGGGTTGGACGGTGGCGAGGGGGGGGCAGGGAAGTATGTAGTGTGTGGTGCTTGGTGTAACTGTAACAGAAAAAAAAAAAAAAAGTGGTGGCACACGCAGCACCCTGAACCCCTAATAGGGCCCGGGGTCACACGGATTAGGTGACGGCACACCCTTGGGGACCTATTAGGGGGTCAGGGGGGGGGGTTACTTTTTTTTTTTTACTTTCACTTTTGTTTTACTGTTTTACCCTACCTTTCCCTGCAACACTGATCTAGGGGCTCTTCTTTCTGAGGGGGCTCTGGCACTCCGAGGGGGGGATCCCGGTCCTCTTCACACAGCTCTGCCCGCTGACTGACCTCAGCGAGTGCACAGAGCTGCGTGAGGGGACCGTTAACCCCTCCTCTGCTGCACTGCTATTGGCCAACGATCGCCGGCCAATAGCAGCGTTGCTGGGGTGGTGACAGTATTGTCACCGCTACCCAGCAACTGGAGGTGATTGGTGGTGTATCGTACACAGCTCATCACCTTCCTTTTCCGGGTCATAGGGTCACAAGTGACCCAAATACCCGGAATCGCGGACGTGAATTCGTCCGCGATCTGCGCCGATCACCGACATGCCGGGACCCCCCCCTCGGCATTTGCACGGCATGCCTACTGAACGACATCAGGATACGCCCTGGGTCCTTTAAGGCCCAGGGTGTGAGGGCGTATCCATACGCCCTGGGTCCTGAAGAGGTTAAAGGACACAGACAACTTTATATTTGCATTTTCATTTCTTTCCTCATCTTCTAAAAGCCACAAATCTTTTATAATTACATTTTCCTACCCTTCTAAAGCCTTGTTTTTTGTATGACCAATTGTACTTTGTAATTACATCACTAATTTCACCATAAAATATATGTAATGCTGTACACTTTAAAATGACATGTTTTCTTTATTCTGTAGGTCCATACGGTTAACCCGTCCAGGACAAAGGGCGTACAGGTACGCCCTTGCCTCCAGTACTTAAAGGGTACCTCTCATCAAATAAACTTGATATATTTTAGATTAATGAATGTTGAATAACTTTCCAATAGCATGTTAATGAAAAATATGCTTCTTTCTATTGTATTTTTCCCGATCAGTCCAGTCAGCAAGCATTTCTGACTCATGCTGGAGTCCTAAACACTCAGAGCTGCCAGCCTGCTTTGTTCACAGCCAAACAGGCTGTGAACAAAGCAGGCTGGCAGCTCTGAGTGTTCTCCTTTGTGAACAAAGCAGACTGGCAGCTCGTAGTGTTATGGACTCCAGCATGAGTCTGAAATGCTTGCTGCCAGGACTGATAGGGAGACCCCTAGTGGTCATTTCTTCAAAGTGGAAAATTAAATAGAAAGAAGCACATTTTTTAATAACATGCAATTGTGAAGTTATTTTGCATACATTAATCTATAATATATCAAGTTTTTTTGATGAGAGGTACCCTTTAAGGACCGAGGACGTACGTCCTGAGTCCCGTTAATGGGGTTTAAACCATACGCATGAGCAGAAAACACTTGAAACCCGGTGGATCGTAGTTGCTACGGTCAGTCAGAACTGCCGATCGAGTCGATACCTGGCATTAACCCTTTAGACGCCACAATCAAAGTTTATCTCGGCATCTAAAATGCGGGTTAACAGTGCCGGTTAGCTCATTGGAGCTGATCGGACATCCGCGGCAACATCTAGGGTCCCGATCAGCTGAGTAAACGGTGGGAGGGCCCTTACCTGCCTCCTCGCCATCAGATCAGTCTTCTGCTGCTCCTTCCCTAATAAAAGTTTGAATCACCCTCATTTTCCCATTTTTTAAAATAAAATGTAATAAAAAATAAAAATCATCATATGTGGTATCGCCGCGTGCGTAAATGTCCGAACTATTAAGATATAAGGTTAGCTAAACCACATGGTTGATGGCGTGCACGTAAAAAAATATATCCCCAAAAAAGTCCAAAATTGTGCATTTTGGTCACATCATACACCATAAAAAATAAAAAAGTGATTAAAAAGTGCCATCAAAACAAAGATGGTACCGATAAAAACTACAGACCACGGCGCAAAAAATTAGCCCTCACATAGCCCCGTATGCAGAAAAATAAAAAAGTTATAGGGGGTCAGAAGATGACAATTTTAAACATACTAATTTTGGTGCATGTAGTTATAATTTAAGGTAGTAAAATAAATAAAACCTACATAAATTGGATATTCTTGAAACTGTATGGACCTACAGAATAAAGATAAGGTGTCATTTTTACTGAAAAGTGCACTGCATAGAAACGGAAGCCCCCAAATGTTACAAAATGGCTGCAAAATAAAAGAAAAACACACTTTCTCTTACCTGCCAACGAGCCCCCGGTGCTCCGGTACAGGTGTTCGGTCCCCGGGCTGTATGCTTCTTACTTCCTGTTAGCCCGGCACACGGAGCTTCAGCCTATCACCGGCCGCAGAGATGTCCCGCCTGGGCCGGTGATAGGCTGAAGCTCCGTGTGACGTGCCGGGCTAACAGGAAGTAAGAAGAATACAGCCCGGGGACCGAACAACTGTACCGGAGCTCCGGGGGCTCGTTGGCAGGTAAGAGAAAGTGTGTTTTCTTTTATTTTGCAGCCCGGACGGGATAAAAAGGAAAAAAGTGCGCGCCGGAGTACTCCTTTAAAGCCAAAAGGAGTAGTATAGTGAAAATGGTCTTCACCCCATTGTGCCCTGGCTACAAAAAAAAGTTCCTTAATAAAAAGTTCAAACCACCCCCTTTTCCTATATAAAAGAAATCAGTACAGAAACAAAAATGGGTCAGGACAAGTGGATTGACAGGAAGGACAAGCAGATTGTGCTCCCGTTTTATTTTTATTCCCACACCCCTGTACCTGGGATGCACTGCATATTTACTATGCTAATGTAAATCTAGGTTGTCCTAAAAAATTACTAGACTATCAACAATTTTCATTTGAGAGAAGTGTCACTAATTTCTTTATCTCTACCAAACATACAAAGTCAGGCTTTTTCTTTCAGTAAATTTGTTTCAGTAACATTTTCAAACTATCCTTTCTGCCCCCTTTTTTGTATTGCACATTTTCTATTTTCAAGGCATACTGCTCGCAATGGTTTTATCCTGGCTCTTTGCAGCCTTCCTTTATCTACCTGTATGGTTTCCAATTATGATCCCTTTTGTTTCTACTGACTAGGAACAACCAACATCTTTTGCCATGCTCAGTGTTTGATTTCCATCCAGAAGCAGGATTTCTTAGGCTATGTTCACATGAGGGAATGTCCGCACGGAAAACTGCGTGGACACTCCCCTGACAGCGGGGCTCCGGCAAAACATGCAGGCGCTAGGACTGATCGGAAATACCTTGTTTCATAGACTGCATATCCGTGCCGAGTCCGCTGAAAGAAAAGATGTCTTCTTCTTGCGGACACCGGAATTTGAAATTCTGTTATGTGAACAGCAGATTCCAATCAAAATAAATGCCACTGCAGAATCTTCGTGAGGAATTTCAATGCGGAATTCCGCATGGAAATTCTGCCACGTATGAACACAGCCTAAGGGTGCATTCACACCACGTTTTTGCAATACAGTTCCCGTATCAGGTTTTTGATGAAAAACGGATTCTTCAAAACCTGACTGAACTGTATCAAAATGTGTGGACAAATTTTAACACATACAGTTGAAAACAGTATACGATTTGAAAAATGATGTCCGGTTGCATCCATTTATTAAGAAAAAAACACTTATACTTTTTAACTTTTCACTCCATTTTTAATAAAGCTTCACTTGTTTGATTAAAATTTCAAGAAAAAATAAAACAGGTCAAAGTCAAAAATGGTATGGTGAAAACCGGATGGAACCATACATACATACATACAGTTCTGTACGGATCCCATGTAAAAAAAATAAAATTAAAAAAAACGTACACAGTTTAATACAGTTTTTCACCCAGATCAAAAAGACGTGGTAGACTACAGTTTTGGGTACGGTTTAAAAAAACCGGACAAAACCGTATGACGCAAAACAAACTAAACGGGATGATGCGTTTGACATATGGTTTACAAAGTTAAAGGACATGTCCGGTGCTCACTTTTCTTATTGTATCCGTTCCGGGCTGCAAAAAAAAAAAAAAAAAAAAGAAAATAAGCTTTCTCTTGCCTGCCTAGGCTCCCCCGGTGCTCCGGTACAGGCGTTCGGTCCCCGGGCTGTATTCTTCTTACTTCCTGTTAGCCCGACACGTCACACGGAGCTTCAGCCTATCACTGGCCGAGGCGGGACATCGCTGCGGCTGGTGATAGGTTGAAGCTCCGTGTGACGTGTCGGGCTAACAGGAAGTAAGAAGAATACAGCCCGGGGACCAAACGCCTGTACCGGAGCACCGGGGGAGCCTAGGCAGGTAAGAGAAAATTTGTTTTCTTTTCTTATTTTATTCGTTCCGGGCTGAAAAATAAAAGTGAGCACCGGACATCTCCTTTAAAGCAATGCATACGGTTTTCTAAACAGTTCCGTACGGTTTTTAACTTGAAACCGTATAAGGGAACTGTATAGCAAAAACGTGGTGTGCATGCACCCTAACACTTTCCACAGACTCAACTGACAACTCTCTTGTTAGGGCAAAATTTTCTTTCAGTAAGCCAAGTTTCACAGCTTGGTAAGGTCTGTAAGGCGAAGTTCACATTACGGAATTTTCGCTTTGAAATTGCAGGCAGAAATTCCGCTTGCTAAAATGTATAGTAGAGTGAATGGGTTTCCGTTCACAAATTCAAACTTCGGAATTTGTGAAGTGGAATTTGTTAACAGAAAATCTGCTTTAAAATTTCCACCTGAAGAACGGCTTTGCTCATTCTTCAGGCGGAAATACTCGTGGAACACACTGCAGTCTATTGGAGACTGCACTGTCCGCGCGGTCCTAGCACCGTCTGATTCAGTCAGCGCTGGTCGGACTCTCTGGGTGGAGATTTTCTACCCGGAGATTCCGCAGTGTGAACATAGCCTAACCGTTCTCTAGGTAAACTATAGACAAACCCGCATGTGTGTCAGTATTTGTCCTAGAAATGAAAATTACAGGGCGATTCCACATTTTTTTGCTCTCAAATATGTGGAAAGCATACGTTTAATTTACTTTCGTTTGAGGCAGGTCATATGAATAATGAATACAATGTAGTTCTATGTCAGCTATATTCAGGAGTAGGGTCCTCTCCACCACCAATCCACATACAAGGCACCCATCATTCATGACTATACCTGTGATTCACTGTATACATTGATAGCTGTTATTTAACAAAAGTCAATAATAGAAAGGACTCGTCCCTATAACACATTCCTTATACAGGGTGGCATATATAGTTAAAAAAAAAAAAAAACTGTTAGGCCCTGTCAAACCAGTAAAGCGTGGCACTTTATAACAGGTTTGTCAGGTTGTAACAACCGGAAAAGGTCTCTTCACACAATAGTGCATTACATTAAAGGGTGTGAATAGTACTTTCATCCCTACATGAATTGAGGTCTGACACTTTGAAGGGAATATTTGGAAGGGAATTGATTTATGTTCATACCCTACAGCAGTGTTTCCCAACCAGGGTGACTCCAGCTGTTGCAAAACTACAACCCCCAGCATGCTGGGAGTTGTAGTTTTGCAACAGCTGGAGGCACCCTGGTTGGGAAACACTGCTGTAGGGTATAAATCTACATAAACTGATACACTACACTCTTCCAGCCTTCATGACAGTACGTTAACGCGTGTGGGATATACCGTTGTGTCCTGCGCTGGATTTTCCACAGTGGTATCTGCACCGCCAAAAATCCTTAGAAGGTTACACTAAATTCAATATAATTCACAGCAAAAAAAAAAAATCAGCCACAGCCTAAACACGTAGTGTGAAGAGTATATCTAACCCCTGTGAATATAGCCCTAGAACGTATTATGCTGCAGATTACAGGATCACTAGGTAGGTAAATCTGCATGTAGGAACATACCATAAGTGCAACAAAGAGTTAAATAAGTATTTTTTTTTTGTTTTTTTATAATACATACATTTCTAGTATATGTTCATGAAAAAGACTCAAGATAGTAATTATTGGAGTGCGCTGAGTTCATAAAAGTCAATGGGCCCATTACAGGTACACGGTGGTGTATGTCAGTATACCTTTCCCTGACATACTGGTGACGTGTAGCATTTCTGAGGTCAACATAGCCTCAATGACATTTGATCACAATGCAGCACATTTAAAGCATAATAACTCTTCTGACACTAGAAGCAGGATGTGCGTTCAAATCTCCTGGTAACTCTGTAGCCGGAGACTGGACCAAGACGGCAGAGATCAGGATTCATATAGCGGTAGGCTAGAGCTACAAGGTTGCTGGGAAATTAAATGAGATATCTGATGTGTGTGTGTATATATCTATATCATAGTGGACATGTGTCTACTTCTGACCTGCATTCTTCATGAAATAATGGCACCTGTACCCATCAAGAAATAGGGTCCCCTGACCTCTGCCCCACCCAGTGCAGCTACATCCAGGTGAGGACAAGGCAGAGAAGGGCCTGGGATGATAGAAATAGCCGGGATTTATATAGGAGTCCCTATAAACTGTGCAGACCCCTTATAAGACGTTCACATTTCTTACAGAGAATACAGAAAGGGGTGGTCTTTATACATCCAGATGTCACACTGCCTGGTAAGAAGCTTGTACATATGTATGGGATGGGGGTGACCCTGCCTGGTAAGAAGCCAGCACGGTAAAAAGGGGGGGGGTGTATCGGTGCCTGTATGTCAGTATGGTGGGGGGTTCCTGTATGCCACTATGGTAGGGGGGTGCCTGTATGTCACTATGGTGGTGGTGGGGGGTGCCTGTATGTCACTATGGCGGTGGTGGGGTGTGCCTGTATGTCACTATGGTGGTGGTGCGGGGGGTTCCTGCATGTTACTATGGGGGTGACTCTTCCTGGTAAGAAGCCGGTATGTCACTATGGTGGTGGTGGGGGGGTTCCTGTATGTCACTATGGTAGGGGGGTGCCTGTATGTCACTATGGTGGTGGTGGTGGTGGGGGGTGCCTGTATGTCACTATGGTGGTGGTGGTGGTGATGGGGGGGGGGGTGCCTGTATGTCACTATGGTGGTGGTGGGGGGGTTCCTGTATGTCACTATGGTAGGGGAGTGCCTGTATGTCACTATGGTGGTGGTGGTGGGGGGGGGGGGGTGCCTGTATGTCACTATGGTGGTGTTGGGAGGTGCCTGTATGTCACTATGGTGGTGGGGGGTGCCTGTATGTCACTATGGTGGTGGGGGGTGTCTGTATGCCACTATGGTGGTGTTGGTGGTGCCTGTATGTCACTATGGTAGGGGGGGTGCCTGTATGTCACTATGGTGGTGGGGGGTGCCTGTATGTCACTATGGTGGTGGGGGGTGCCTGTATGTCACTATGGTGGTGGGGGGTGCCTGTATGTCACTATGGTGGTGGGGGGTGCCTGTATGTCACTATGGTGGTGGGGGGTGCCTGTATGTCACTATGGTGGTGGGGGGTGCCTGTATGTCACTATGGTAGGGGGGGGGTGCCTGTATGTCACTATGGTAGGGGGGGGGGGTGCCTGTATGTCACTATGGTGGTGGTGGGAGGTGCCTGTATGTCACTATGGTGGTGGTGGGAGGTGCCTGTATGTCACTATGGTGGTGTTGGGAGGTGCCTGTATGTCACTATGGTGGTGGTGGGGGGTGCCTGTATGTCACTATGGTGGTGGTGGGGGGTGCCTGTATGTCACTATGGTAGGGGGGAGGTGCCTGTATGTCACTATGGTAAGGGGGTGCCTGTATGTCACTATGGTGGTGGGGGGTGCCTGTATGTCACTATGGTGGTGGGGGGTGCCTGTATGTCACTATGGTAGGGGGGGGGGGTGCCTGTATGTCACTATGGTAGGGGGGGTGCCTGTATGTCACTATGGTGGTGGTGGGTGCCTGTATGTCACTATGGTGGTGGTGGGTGCCTGTATGTCACTATGGTGGTGGTGGGGGGTGCCTGTATGTCACTATGGTAGGGGGGAGGTGCCTGTATGTCACTATGGTGGTGGGGGGTGCCTGTATGTCACTATGGTGGTGGGGGGTGCCTGTATGTCACTATGGTGGTGGGGGGTGCCTGTATGTCACTATGGTGGTGGGGGGTGCCTGTATGTCACTATGGTGGTGGGGGGTGCCTGTATGTCACTATGGTGGTGGGGGGTGCCTGTATGTCACTATGGTGGTGGGGGGTGCCTGTATGTCACTATGGTAGGGGGGGGGGTGCCTGTATGTCACTATGGTAGGGGGGGGGGGTGCCTGTATGTCACTATGGTGGTGTTGGGAGGTGCCTGTATGTCACTATGGTGGTGTTGGGAGGTGCCTGTATGTCACTATGGTGGTGGGGGATGCCTGTATGTCACTATGGTGGTGGTGGGGGGTGCCTGTATGTCACTATGGTGGTGGTGGGGGGTGCCTGTATGTCACTATGGTAGGGGGGGGTGCCTGTATGTCACTATGGTGGTGGGGGGTGCCTGTATGTCACTATGGTGGTGGGGGGTGCCTGTATGTCACTATGGTAGGGGGGGGGTGCCTGTATGTCACTATGGTAGGGGGGGGGTGCCTGTATGTCACTATGGTAGGGGGGGGTGCCTGTATGTCACTATGGTGGTGGTGGGGGGTGCCTGTATGTCACTATGGTAGGGGGGGGGTGCCTGTATGTCACTATGGTGGTGGGGGGTGCCTGTATGTCACTATGGTGGGGGGGGGGTGCCTGTATGTCACTATGGTAGGGAGGGGGTGCCTGTATGTCACTATGGTAGGGGGGGGGTGCCTGTATGTCACTATGGTAGGGGGGGGTGCCTGTATGTCACTATGGTAGGGGGGAGGTGCCTGTATGTCACTATGGTAGGGGGGTGCCTGTATGTCACTATGGTGGTGGGGGGTGCCTGTATGTCACTATGGTAGGGGGGAGGTGCCTGTATGTCACTATGGTAAGGGGGTGCCTGTATGTCACTATGGTAAGGGGGTGCCTGTATGTCACTATGGTGGTGGTGGGAGGTGCCTGTATGTCACTATGGTGGTGTTGGGAGGTGCCTGTATGTCACTATGGTGGTGGGGGATGCCTGTATGTCACTATGGTGGTGGTGGGGGGTGCCTGTATGTCACTATGGTGGTGGTGGGGGGTGCCTGTATGTCACTATGGTAGGGGGGAGGTGCCTGTATGTCACTATGGTAGGGGGGTGCCTGTATGTCACTATGGTGGTGGGGGGTGCCTGTATGTCACTATGGTGGTGGGGGGTGCCTGTATGTCACTATGGTAGGGGGGGGGTGCCTGTATGTCACTATGGTAGGGGGGGGTGCCTGTATGTCACTATGGTGGTGGTGGGTGCCTGTATGTCACTATGGTAGGGGGGAGGTGCCTGTATGTCACTATGGTAGGGGGGAGGTGCCTGTATGTCACTATGGTGGTGGTGGGTGCCTGTATGTCACTATGGTGGTGGGGGGTGCCTGTATGTCACTATGGTGGTGGGGGGTGCCTGTATGTCACTATGGTGGTGGGGGGTGCCTGTATGTCACTATGGTAGGGGGGAGGTGCCTGTATGTCACTATGGTAGGGGGGAGGTGCCTGTATGTCACTATGGTGGTGGTGGGTGCCTGTATGTCACTATGGTAGGGGGGGGTGCCTGTATGTCACTATGGTAGGGGGGAGGTGCCTGTATGTCACTATGGTAAGGGGGTGCCTGTATGTCACTATGGTAGGGGGGGGGGGTCTGTATGTCACTATGGTAGGGGGGGGTCTGTATGTCACTATGGTGGTGGTGGGGGGGGGGGGGGTGCCTGTAAGTCACTATGGGGGTGGTGGGGGGTGCCTGTCACTATGGGGGTGACTCTTCCTGGTAAAAAGCCGGTATGTCAGTACGGGATGAGATGACTCCAGGCCTAACACCTACACACACTGATGGATGACCAGGTAACAACCCATGTTGTCAGCTGGGAGGGCAGACATGTTGCTAATGGTGGAGAACTATCACTACCATTACCACCGGGATGTGACCATGCTTACCTTACACTCGGCAAACTCCTTCCCTTCCTCACAGAAGCTGACAGGAGCCAGACCGGGCAGGTAGAAAGCAGCACCGGGCCTGAGGGCGGCCGCCAGCAGGAGAACAAGCAGGGCACAGCTCGCCATCACAGTTCTAGGCTGCAGAGCACAAGACGGCGAAGGCTCCGGCTACAATCGCTTCCTGCTTCTCAGACACGTCACCCGCTCTGACGTCACATAGAGGACTCCGAGAACCTGGCCCAGCCGCCGCCTGACCAGCGCTCTCCGCCTTCACTTCCGGGTCCGGCCTGTCACGTGACGGATGCTGATTGACAGGCTATACAGGTTGGTTCCTAGGCAACGGGATTTCGTTTTGGCGGACGTGTTGTGAGACTAGGATTCGTATCTGCCCCCGAATTATCCATTATATATTGGGGAGTGGGACCCATGTAGACATGTCAGGTTCTTCACATAGTGAGCCACTAACATGGTGTTTTCCACACAGTATGTCTTCATCTGTTGCAAAACTACAACTCCCAGCATGCCCCGACAACAAAAGGCTATCGGGGCATGCTGGGAGTTGTAGTTTTGCAACAGCTGGAGACGCACTGTTTGTAAAACATTGCTCTGGCTGGGTTCACACCTCGTTTTTGCAATACAGTTCCCGGATTCCTCAAAACCTGACTAAACGGTATCAAAATGTGTGTTAAAATTTTAATCCGTATATGGTTTGAAAAATTATCTCCGGTTCCATCCGTTTTTTAAGAAAAAAACTTAAGTTTTTAACTTTTCATTCCATTATGAATAAAGTTTCACTTGTTTGATTGAAACTCCCCCCAAAAAAACGTGCAAAGTCAAAAACTGTATGGGGAAGACCGGATGGAACTGTACGGATATACGGTTCTGACTCCCATGTAAAAAAAAAAACATTTCAATAAGGTTTTTAATTCGGACCAAAAACCGTGGTAGGCTATGGTTTTGGGTACGGGATGCAAAACAGACACGACCTGATGCATCTTTTGGCATACGGTTTTCAATGGAGAGTCAATGCATAAGGTTTTCAATATGGTCCCATACGGTTTTCAAATTGAAAACGTATACGGGAACTGTATTGTAAAAACAGGGTGTGAACCCAGCCTGACACAAGCTTTCCCAACCAGGGTGCCTCCAGCTGTTACAAAATTACAACCTCACTGCATACCTGGACAGCCAAAGGCTGCCCTCGCATGCTGGGAGTTGTTGTTTTGCAACAGCTGGAGGCACCTGGGCTAGGAAACACTGGTCTATGGGTAGATTCACACTGCTTTGCTTGTCCTTCACTTTCACCATAAACAGCACGTGAAATAGTCCTCAAATGCGCATGGCGCTCTCTCGCTTTGGAGCCCTGTCATATTTCAAGGAAACAGTTTAGGGCCACATATGGGGTATCTCCGTACTCGGGAGAAATTGCCTTACAAATTTTGAGGGGCTTTTTCTCCTTTTACCCCTTATGAAAAATTTAATTTGGGTCTACACCAGCATGTTAGTGTAATTTTTTTTTTTTACACTAACAGGCTGGTGTTGCCTCATACTTTTAATTTTCACAAGCGGTAAAAGGAAAAAAAGACCCCCAAAATTTGGAATGCAATTTCTCCTGAGTAAGGAACTACCCAATATGTTGGTGTAAAGTGATCTGCAGGTGCACAACAAGGCTCAGAAGTGAGAGCGCACTTTGTACATTTGAGGTCTAAATTGGTGATTTGCACAGGGGTGGCTGATTTTACAGCGGTTCTAACATAAACGCAAAACAATAAATACCCACATGTGACCCCATTTTGGAAACTACACCCCTCACAGAATTTAACAAGGATTATAGTGAGCCTTAACCCCTTAAGGACGCAGGACGTAAATGTACGTCCTGGTGAGGTGGTACTTAACGCACCAGGACGTACATTTACGTCCTAAGCATAACCGCGGGCATCGGAGCGATGCCCGTGTCATGCGCGGCTGATCCCGGCTGCTGATAGCAGCCAGGGACCCGCCGGCAATGGCCGACGCCCGCGATCTCGCGGGCGTCCGCCATTAACCCCTCAGGTGCCGGGATCAATACAGATCCCGGCATCTGCGGCAGTTCGCGATTTAAATGAACGATCGGATCGCCCGCAGCGCTGCTGCGGGGATCCGATCATTCATAACGCCGCACGGAGGTCCCCTCTCCTTCCTCCGTGCGGCTCCCGGCGTCTCCTGCTCTGGTCTGTGATCGAGCAGACCAGAGCAGGAGATGACCGATAATACTGATCTGTTCTATGTCCTATACATAGAACAGATCAGTATTAGCAATCATGGTATTGCTATGAATAGTCCCCTATGGGGACTATTCAAGTGTAAAAAAAAATGTAAAAAAATGTAAAAGTAAAAGTAAAAAAAAAGAGAAAAATCCCCTCCCCCAATAAAAAAGTAAAACGTCCGTTTTTTCCTATTTTACCCCCAAAAAGCGTAAAAAACATTTTTTATAGACATATTTGGTATCGCCGCGTGCGTAAATGTCCGAACTATTAAAATAAAATGTTAATGATCCCGTACGGTGAACGGCGTGAACGAAAAAAAATTAAAAAAGTCCAAAATTCCTACTTTTTTAATACATTTTATTAAAAAAAAAATTATAAAAAATATATTAAAAGTTTTTTATATGCAAATGTGGTATAAAAAAAAAGTACAGATCATGGCGCAAAAAATGAGCCCCCATACCACCACCTTTACGGAAAAATAAAAAAGTTAGAGGTCATCAAAATAAAGGGATTATAAACGTACTAATTTGGTTAAAAAGTTTGTGATTTTTTTTAAGCGCAACAATAATATAAAAGTATATAATAATGGGTATCATTTTAATCGTATTGACCCTCAGAATAAAGAACACATGTCATTTTTACCATAAATTGTACGGCGTGAAAACAAAACCTTCCAAAATTAGCAAAATTGCGTTTTTCGTTTTAATTTCCCCACAAAAATAGTGTTTTTTTGTTGCGCCATACATTTTATGATATAATGAGTGATGTCATTACAAAGGACAACTGGTCGCACAAAAAACAAGCCCTCATACTAGTCTGTGGATGAAAATATAAAAGAGTTATGATTTTTAGAAGGCGAGGAGGAAAAAATGAAAACGTAAAAATTAAATTGTCTGAGTCCTTAAGGCCAAAATGGGCTGAGTCCTTAAGGGGTTTTAAAGGGGTATTCCAGGAAAAAACTTTTTTTTTTAATATCAACTGGATCCAGAAAGTTAAACAGATTTGTAAATTACTTCTATTAAAAAATCTTAATCCTTTCAATAATTATCAGCTGCTGAAGCTGAGTTGTTGTTTTCTGTCTGGCAACACTGCTCTCCACTGACATCTCTGCTTGTCTCGGGAACTGCACAGAGCAGAAGAGGTTTGCTATGGGGATTTGCTTCTAAACTGGGCGGTTCCCAAGACAGGTGTCATCAAAGAGCACTTAAACAGAAAAGAACAACTCAAATTCAGCAGCTCATAAGTACTGAAAGGATTAAGATTTTTTAATAGAAGTAATTTACAAATCTGTTTAACTTTCTGCAGCCAGTTGATATATAAAAAAATGTTTTCCTGCATAACCCCTTTAACACCCCACAGGTGTTTGACAAATTTTTGTTAAACTTGGATGTGAAAATGAAAATATATATATATTTTTTTTCACTAAAATGCTAGTGTTATCCTACATTTTTCATTTTCACGAGGGGAAATAGGAAAAAAGCCCATTTCCTATTTTCTTCTGAGTAAGAACATACCCCATATGTGGATGTAAAGTGCTCTGCGGGCGAACTACAATGCCCAGAAGAGAAGGAGCACCATTGGGCTTCTGAAGAGAGAGTGTGTCCGAAATTGGAGGCCATTTGTGTTTACAAAGCCCCCATAGTGCAAGAACAATGGACCGCCACCACATGTAAAAATGAAAAATTTAATTTTTCATTTGCACAGCCCACTGTTCCATAGATCTGTCAAATGCCAGTGGGGTATAAATGATCACTGCACCCCTTATTAAATTCTGTGAGGGGTGTAGTTTCCAAAATGGGGGGTCCACTGTTCTGGCACCACGGGGGGCTTTGTAAACGCACATGGCCCCCGACTTCTATTCCAACCAAATTCTCTCTCCAAAAGCTCAATGGCGCTCCTTCTTTTTCTGAGCATTGTAGTTCGCCTGCAGAGCACTTTACATCCACATATGGGGTATTTCCATACTCAGAAGAAATGGGGTTACAAATTTTCAAATTTTTTCTCCTTTTAACCCCTTTTGGAAATGAAAAATTTGGGGTAACACCAGCATCTAAGAGCAAAAAATAAAATTTTTCATTTTCATGTCCAAATTTGCAGAAATTTGTCATACACTTGTGGGGTGTTAAGGCTCACTGTACCCCTTGTTACCTTACTTGAGGGGTGTAGTTTCCAAAATAGTATGCCATGTGTTTAATTTTTTTTATTTTTTTGCTGTTCTGGCACCATAGGGGCTTCCTAAATGCGACATGCCCCCCAAAAACCATTTCAGCAAAATTTGCTTTCCAAAAGCCAAATGTGACTCCTTCTCTTCTGAGCATTGTAGTGCGCCCGCACTGCACTTGACGTCCACATATGGGGTATTTCCATACTCAGAAGAGATGGGGTTACAAATTTTGTGGGGCATTTTCTCCTATTACCCCTTGTAAAAATGTAACATTTGGGGAAAAAACAGCATTTTAGTGAAAAAAAAATTCATTTACACATCCGAATTTAACGAAAAGCCGTCAAACACCTGTGGGGTGTAAAGGCTCACTGGACCCCTTGTTACGTTCCTTGACGGGTGTAGTTTCCAAAATAGTATGTCATGTTGGAGTTTATTTGCTGTTCTGGCACCATAGGGGCTTCCTAAATGTGACATGCCCCCCAAAAACTATTTCAGGAAAATTCACTTTCCAAAATCCCATTTTCGCTCCTTCCCTTCTGAGCCCTCTACTGCGCCCGCCGAACACTTTACATGCACATATGAGTGTCACGATGCCGGCAGGCAGGAGGTGGATCCTCTGTGCCAGAGAGGGATTGGCGTGGACCGTGCTAGTGGACCGGTTCTAAGTCACTACTGGTTTTCACCAGAGCCCGCCGCAAAGCGGGATGGTCTTGCTGCGGCGGTAGTGACCAGGTCGTATCCACTAGCAACGGCTCAACCTCTCTGACTGCTGAAGATAGGCGCGGTACAAGGGAGTAGACAGAAGCAAGGTCGGACGTAGCAGAAGGTCGGGGGCAGGCGGCAAGGTTCGTAGTCAGGGTGGATAGCAGAAGTTCTGGTACACAGGCTTTGGACACACAAAACGCTTTCACTAGGCACAAGGGCAACAAGATCCGGCAAGGGAGTGCAAGGGAGGAGATCAGATATAGCCAGGGAGCAAGTGGAAGCCAATTAAGCTAATTGGGCCAGGCACCAATCATTGGTGCACTGGCCCTTTAAGTCTCAGGGAGCTGGCGCGCGCGCGCCCTAGAGAGCGGAGCCGCGCGCGCCAGCACATGACAGCAGGGGACGGGAACGGGTAAGTGACCTGGGATGCGATTCGCGAGCGGGCGCGTCCCGCTGTGCGAATCGCATCCCCGACGGCCATGACAGTGCAGCGCTCCCGGTCAGCGGGACCGACCGGGGCGCTGCGGAGAGAGAGACGCCGTACGCGCTCCGGGGAGGAGCGGGGACCCGGAGCGCTAGGCGTAACAGTACCCCCCCCCTTAGGTCTCCCCTTCTCTTTGTCCGGTAACTGCCTCCCCTGGGATGAGGACACCGGGAAAGGATGGAGGGATTCCTCAACGGCAGGCAGAACAGCAGGAGTGGGAATGGGGAGGGAGGGCAGAGGGCGAGGCCTGGCACGGGGCAGTGTGACACCAGGACGAGGGCCATGAGGAGGCACCGAGGCTTGCCTGACTGGACTGGGAGGGGGGGAGAGGCACTTCTTAAGGCAGGCAGAGTCCATAACGACCTTAGGGAGACCGGATACAGGAGGAACCACAGGGTCACGGCAGGGAGTACTGGGAACCGGTTTAAGGCAGTCCTTGAAGCAAGAGGTACCCCAGCTCTTGATCTCCCCTGTGGACCAATCCAGGGTTGGGGAATGGTGTTGAAGCCAGGGTAGACCAAGGAGAATTTCGGAAGTGCAATTGGAGAGGACCAAAAATTCAATTTCCTCGTGATGAGGTCCGATGCACATTAGGAGGGGCTCCGTGCGGTAACGCACGGTGCAATCCAACCTGGCTCCGTTGACCGCGGAAATGTGGAGTGGCTTGACAAGACGGGTCACCGGGATGCGGAATTTATTCACCAAGGACTCCCGAATAAAATTCCCAGAGGCACCAGAGTCCAGGCAGGCCACGGCTGAGAGGGAAGAGCTGGCTGAAGTAGAAATCCGTACAGGCACCGTGAGACGTGGAGAAGCCGACTTAGCATCAAGAGACGCCACACCCACGAGAGCTGGGTGCGAGCGTGCGTTTCCCAGACGTGGAGGACGGATAGGGCAATCCACCAAAAAATGTTCGGTACTGGCACAGTACAGACAAAGATTCTCTTCCTTACGGCGATTCCTCTCTTCCAGGGTCAGGCGAGACCGATCCACTTGCATGGCCTCCTCGGCGGGAGGCCTAGGCGCAGATTGCAATGGAGACTGTGGGAGAGGTGTCCAGAGATCTAAGTCTTTTTCCTGGCGGAGCTCTTGATGCCTCTCAGAAAAACGCATGTCAATGCGAGTGGCTAGATGAATGAGTTCATGCAGGTTAGCAGGAGTTTCTCGTGTGGCCAGAACATCTTTAATGTTGCTGGATAGGCCTTTTTTAAAGGTCACGCAGAGGGCCTCATTATTCCAGGATAGTTCAGAAGCAAGAGTACGGAATTGTATGGCGTACTCGCCAACGGAAGAATTACCCTGGACCAGGTCAGTCTCAGCAGAAGAGGCTCGGGCAGGTTCCTCAAAGACACTTCGAATTTCCGAGAAGAAGGAGTGTACAGAGGCAGTGACGGGGTCATTGCGGTCCCAGAGCGGTGTGGCCCATGACAGGGCTTTTCCAGACAGAAGGCTGGCTACGAAAGCCACCTTAGACCTTTCAGTAGGAAACTGGTCCGACATCATCTCCAAGTGCAGGGAACATTGCGAAAGAAAGCCACGGCAAAACTTAGAGTCCCCATTAAATTTGTCCGGCAAGGACAGGCGGAGGCTAGGAGTGGCCACTCGCTGCGGAAGGGGTGCAGGAGCTGGCGGAGGAGATGATTGCTGTTGAAGTTGCGACTGAAGTTGGTGCACAATGGTGGACACTTCCGACAGCTGGTGGGTTAGATGGGCGATCTGTCGGGATTGCTGGGCGACCACCGTGGTGATATCAGAGATATAAGGCAGAGGAACTTCAGCGGGATCCATGGCCGGATCTACTGTCACGATGCCGGCAGGCAGGAGGTGGATCCTCTGTGCCAGAGAGGGATTGGCGTGGACCGTGCTAGTGGACCGGTTCTAAGTCACTACTGGTTTTCACCAGAGCCCGCCGCAAAGCGGGATGGTCTTGCTGCGGCGGTAGTGACCAGGTCGTATCCACTAGCAACGGCTCAACCTCTCTGACTGCTGAAGATAGGCGCAGTACAAGGGAGTAGACAGAAGCAAGGTCGGACGTAGCAGAAGGTCGGGGGCAGGCGGCAAGGTTCGTAGTCAGGGTGGATAGCAGAAGTTCTGGTACACAGGCTTTGGACACACAAAACGCTTTCACTAGGCACAAGGGCAACAAGATCCGGCAAGGGAGTGCAAGGGAGGAGATCAGATATAGCCAGGGAGCAAGTGGAAGCCAATTAAGCTAATTGGGCCAGGCACCAATCATTGGTGCACTGGCCCTTTAAGTCTCAGGGAGCTGGCGCGCGCGTGCCCTAGAGAGCGGAGCCGCGCGCGCCAGCACATGACAGCAGGGGACGGGAACGGGTAAGTGACCTGGGATGCGATTCGCGAGCGGGCGCGTCCCGCTGTGCGAATCGCATCCCCGACGGCCATGACAGTGCAGCGCTCCCGGTCAGCGGGACCGACCGGGGCGCTGCGGAGAGAGAGACGCCGTACGCGCTCCGGGGAGGAGCGGGGACCCGGAGCGCTAGGCGTAACAATGAGGTATTTCCTTACTCGAGAGAAATTAAGTTACAAATTTTGGGGGGCTTTTCAAAAACTGGGTCTACAAGAACATGCAAGTGTGAAAAATGAAAATTTAGAATTTTCTCCTCCACTTTGCTGCTACTCCTTTGAAACACCTAAAGGGTTAACACACTTACTGAATGTCATTTTGAATACTTTGAGGGGTGCAGTTTTTATAATGGGTCATTTATGGGATATTTCTAATATGAAGGCCCCTCAAATCCACTTCAAAACTGAACTGGCCCCTGACAAATTCTGATTTTTAAAATGTTGTGAAAAATTGGAAAATTGCTGCTGCACTTTGAAGCCCTCTGGTGTCTTCCAAAAGTAAAAACATGTCAACTTTATGATGAAAATATAAAGTAGACATATTGTATATGTGAATCAATATATAATTTATTTGTTATGTCTATTTTCCTTACAAGCAGAGAGTTTCAAAGCTTAAAAAAAATAAAAAATAAATTTCAAATTTTGGATTTTTTCACCAAGAAATGATGCAAGTATCGACATAAATTTAGCACTGACATAAAGTAGAATATGTCACGAAAAAACAATCTTGGAATTAGAATGAAAAGTGAAAGCATCCCAGAGTTATTAATGCTTAAAGTGACAGTGGACAGATGTGCAAAAAATGCCCAGGTCCTTAAGGTGACAATGGTCTGGGTCCATAAGGGGTTAAAGGGATACTGAAATTCTATTCACCCACACCAAACCCAATACACTGGTTTAAAGTGTGGATGAACAGGAGTACAACGATTTGTGAATTGGTTCAATAGTTTCAAAATGATGCCCCTCTGTTAATTTAATAACTTCTTAATTTTTGGAAAGCACTACTACTGCTAACGTCTGTTATTTTTGGAAAACGCTACTGGAGACAACATGTTCACTATACTCCTTAACAAATACCTTGTGGGGTATTATTTCCAAAACTGTTTTTATTTTTTAGTTTTTTTTAATTAACATTAGACATCTGCATTTGTGGGTCACTGCTGTGTAAATCATCACATCAGGCCTTAAGGGGGTATTCCAGTATCAAAAAATAGTTTTTAAATAAAACTATCATCCCAAGATATATAACTTAATAACAGGGCAACCATCAGAAATTTTGGAGCCCCTTACACAGGTCAAGGTTTCATAAACAAGGCCCCGCCCCCAAGGCCCTCCTCTAATTTAATTTACTTTTAAAATTTCTTTTAGCACAAAAAATTCATAAAGACAGTAAAAAAGCGAGCCAGACCCTTATCAATGCCTATAGTAAGGAATTTTTTTGGCCATTGACTATGAAACCTGCCGCCACAGCAAGGTTTACTTTTTTGAGCAGCACCCTAACTAACACTAACTACACTACCTTGGGGCCACATGTAGGTTGTTTCTAAAATCAGAAAGAAAGCATATTAATTAGAGAGCTGTCTTTTCAGTGTGACACAAACAGGGCACAAAATAGCGGGTACTGAAATTGCACTGTGCTCAAATTTCTGGAAAGCGCCTGTGGGGATAAAGTGTTCTCTACATCTGTAGATGAATGCCTTGTGTGGTGTAGTTTCCAAAATGGGGTCCCTCATGGGCCCCAAAAAACATTCTAATAGGATCTGTCCTACAAAAAAAAAAAGGTAAATGGCTTTCCTTCTGAGCCCTGCTATGTTCCCAAAAAGTAGTTTAACCCCTTAATGACACAGCCAGTGTTTATTTTTATTTTTTTACATGCTGGTATCATATATATATATATATATTGGCCTCTGATTTGAAATCTGCGTGGCAGCAAGATCTGAAGCCGGTTAAGGCTGATGTCAGTAACCTTCAGTCTCGAATTCAGGGACTTGAGGACTTTCGCTCTTCAATGTACTCCCAGGTACAGTCACTACAGCAAACGGTCCAGGCCCTCTCGCACCAGCAAGCGACAACAGTGGAGCATTTAGATGATTTAGATAATCGCAATCGGCGAAATAATATTAGAATTAAGGGCCTACCAGAAACCGTACTACCCCAGGAGGTTGCTGGCACGGTGCAAAGAATCTTCAATGAGGTGTTGCAGAAACCGCTTGACAGTCCCTTGGAACTAGATAGAGCGCACAGAGCTCTCAAGGCGAAAGATCTGGATCCCAAAAGGCCAAGGGATGTTATATGCCGTGTACACCACTATGTGCAGAAGGAAGAAATCATGCGAAAAGCGCGTGCTTTAAAGAATCTTTCTTATAATGGAACTGCTATACAACTGTTCCCAGATCTCTCCCTTCGCACTCTGAAACTAAGAGCTGCCCTACGGCCCCTCCTACGACTGCTCAACGCACAGATTACTTATCGATGGGGCTACCCGTTTTCTCTTGTGGCCAGACATGGGACCACCACTGCCACGTTACGTCGTCCTGAAGATGTCGCAGACTTCCTCGCGACTTTTTGTCTTCCTCCTGTCCAACTACCAGATTGGGAGAATTTGTTCCGGCTGCCTCCACCTCAACAATTGGTGACCCCACAACGCCGTCACCCCCCAGAGGACCGGCGGCTTACCCGATCTTCACTGCCTCAAAGGCAGCAGCAAAAGAGGAAGACTTGACTCCCCACGGGACTTTAAGTATCTTTTGACATTTCTTATTTTGCCCGTGTGGTCTTCTCCTGCGAGGGATCCCCCTCCCCATAGTATGGGCCTTGTGCCTGGGGACTGCCTCGTTGGGGAACGTCCTGCACTTAGGCCCTGAATTGGTTTAGACTCCCCCAAAACCCGTGTTGCTTGTAATGGGTGTCACCATTAGTGCTAATTTTGGGGGGCTCTTACATGCCCTGTCCCCATAGTTTGCATTTATTGACGTGTTCTCTGTATTTACATTTATTATGTTGCTCACAGTAATTTCACTACTGCTACTTGCTGTGGTTCTGCCTCCCACCCCTTTTTGTAGTACCAGACAGCGATTGATCTCTAGCCCTTTATAAACCGCTCCTCCCCACCTATAGAGGCTGGGAGGACCCTACAGTTTAATTAGGTCCCTAGCTTCTTACTGTCCCTTACACGCTGCCTACATGATTCCCCTTCTGTGTCTGATACTGGATTCGCTCCCTATCTGGCGCTCCTTCTACGTTACCCCCAATAGGTCGCAGTGCCGGCTGGTTCCGTCACTGAATTTGGCCCATATGGCCGCTTCTTCTAGTCCCTCTGCCTCCACTTCTATATGGCTGCTCTTCCCTCTGTTCTCCCATTTACCCTTGTATCACACTTTTTCTTCTACTCCTTGCAGGTCCGCGTCCTCCCCCTTATCTCAGCCTTGTGGGCCGGGCGGCTCGGTGTCCTCCAGGTCGGTCGGTGAGTACAGTCCAACACCTCGTTGTCGTAATGGCAGCTGACGTTAAATTGGTGTCCCTAAATGTGCAGGGTCTCTATACTCCGGAGAAAAGGGCCCAACTACTCTATTCCTTACACAAACAAAGAGTACACATATTTGCTCTACAGGAGACGCATTTTAAGACAGGTCATCTCCCAAAAATTAGTGATAGGTACTTCTCCCAATGGATACACAGCTCCAATCCAGATGCACGGACGAAAGGAGTCTCCCTGGCGTTTCACCGGTCCCTGCCTATTACAGTCACTTCCTCACTCATTGACCCACACGCTAGGTACATATTTGCCAACTGTGAACTCGCGGGACAGAAACTGACGGTAGCGTCCATTTATGCACCCAACCGAGACCAAGTTCCCTTTATCATAAAAACCCTAGAAGCTCTCTCCTCATCTGCATTAGGCCCAATCTTTTATGTGGTGACTTCAACCTCCCACTGTCCCCTACTGCGGATACCTCATTAGGACGTTCATACATCTCTCACAATAAGCTTCGTGCCCTGAAACGTAAACTGCACTCCCTTCAGCTTAGCGATGTCTGGAGGGCTCTTCACCCCCAAGGGCGTGACTATACCTTCTACTCTCACCCCCAACAATCTTATAGTAGACTTTATTATATTTTTTGTCCTCATCACCTCCTCACCTCTGTTCTTTCTTCCACCATAGGGATAATTACACATTCAGATCATGCCCCTGTGTTCTGTACATTTGCCATTCCCCCTTATACTAAACCACACCCCACATGGCGTCTAAATGAGTCCCTCCTCATGGATGCCCTATGTCTTCAGGAACTCAAGGACTCCATCGCCCACTTTCGTCAGGACCACCTCGCTGACCCGACATCCCCCATGACCCAATGGGAAGCCCTCAAATGTGTCCTGAGAGGGGTCCTGATGAAACATGGAGCGCGACTGAAGAGGGAATCGTCGGCCAAACTGCTTACACTTACAAATCTATTACATACCTTGGAATCCCAACACAAACAGTCTCAACTGGATAGGGTTTATAGAGAGATTATCAATGTCCGACATGACCTCCTTGACCACTTAAACAATAGCCACAGGTATTACAAACAGATCACGGGCAAACTATACTATGTCTGGGGCAATAAGTCCGGACGCCTCCTGGCTAATGCCCTCAAAGCGAAAAAATCTTCCCTATATGTGCCTGCGATACGTACCTCCTCGGGCTCCACTTCCCACCTCACCCCTGATATCCTGTCCGCCTTTCGTGCTTACTATGCCAGTCTTTATAACCTACCAGGCCCTCGGATCCCGGCCTCGACCACTGCGGCCTCGCCCTCCTTCGAACAATATTTGAATTCTACCGCGCTGCCTCCGCTCTCCCGAGAGGCGATCCAATCTTTCGAGGAACCGTTCTCACAGGAGAAGTTACAGGTGGCGATTTCCTCCTTGCCGGGTGGTAAGAGCCCGGGGCCCGATGGATACACAGCAAAATTCTACAAATCCCTAGGCCCAGACTTATCCCCCGTCCTACTTTCCGCTTTCAACTCCATTACAACTGACTCCCCACCACTACCTTCCTCGTTTATGCGTGCCTTCATAACGGTCATCCCAAAAGGCGGCAAATATAGGACGATGTGCCCGAGCTATCGTCCTATATCGTTGATTAATAGCGACGCTAAACTGTACTCCAAATTAATAGCCAATAGATTGTCTGAACACATGGGATCCCTAGTCCACCCAGATCAGGTGGGTTTCATAAGGGGAAGGGAGGCCAGGGACAACACGCAAGGACTTTCTCTATCATACACAATGCACGCTCTCGTAAACTACCACTGTTCCTACTCTCCTTAGACGCTGAGAAAGCGTTCGATCGAGTGGACTGTGGGTTTCTTGAAGCAACACTTTCTCAAATTGGCTTGGGCACCGTTATGAGGTCACGCATTATGGCGCTCTATAGACACCCTCAAGCTCAAGTCAGGATTAATGGTCACTTATCCCCCCCTTTCGACATTTGCAATGGCACGAGGCAGGGTTGTCCTCTCTCTCCACTCCTATACGTGTTATGCATGGAACACCTACTAGTGGCTATCCGACAGAACCCTGACATTAAAGGACTCCAATTATCCTCGTGCCATTGCAAATGCTCAGCTTATGCTGACAACCTCCTACTCTTCCTTTCATCCCCTGTCACTTCCCTACCTTCCCTTATGGCCACGATTCATCTCTTCTCATCATATAGCAATTATAAACTCAATCCCTCCAAAAGTGAAGCTCTCAATATCACACTTCCAGCGCACACTGTCCAACAGCTTAAAGCATCGTACCCCTTTCAATGGCAATCACACTCACTCACATACCTTGGTATCCAAGTACCGAGAGATCAGGATGACACATTTCGCTTGAATTTCCCTCCCCTTATACGTACACTAAAGTCGGACCTCTCAAAATGGGAAAGAAAAGATATCTCTTGGATAGGCAGGATAAATGTTTCAAAATGAATGTGCTTCCGCGTCTTCTCTATCTCTTTGCTACAATTCCCACACATGTGCCCCGCTCATTCTTTGCTGAAATCTCCTCCATACAGAGGAAATACATTTGGGCTCAGAAACGTCCTAGATTGGCGAAGTCTGTTCTCATTAGGCGGAAAAAAGAGGGTGGACTGGCCCTTCCAGATGTCCTGTCCTACTACTTGGCGGCGGTCCTCACCAGAGTACTGGACTCCTTCCACGGGGCGGATAGTAAACCGGGGGTGGCTTTAGAACACGACATATTGGGTAGAGACCCTAGAGCTGCCCTATGGTTGGCGGCCAATGCCCTATACCCTCATGGCGCGTACAGTCCCCCACCTATCGTGGCTTCCATCCTCAAGACCCGCACCACCTACCTCACTCGCTCCTCTGTAGTAACGCTCAACGGGCCACTCACGCCCTTATTTGACAACCCGGCCTTTCCACCCGCAGTCCACACCCGCACCTTTCTTTCCTTTCATCGCTCAGAAGGTACAGTTTTTCATTCATTGTTAGATCCTAGATCTGAAACCTTTAGAGGATCTCACTGCTTCCTCTCCCCCCACACAGTACCAAATCTTTCAATATGCGCAACTCCGACATTTCTATGACACTAACAAACGCTCACTCTCCCTCCATCGGCCTCTGACGGATTTTGAGCGCCTTTGTATGTCGTCATCTCCACCCCCCAAGCTGATTAGCGCCCTTTATGCTCTTTTCCTCAATGACTTTGCCACTCCTCACTTAATTTCCGCTCCTCATGGGAGAATGAACTGGGACATCCCATCTTGGACGAGGAGTGGCGAAGGGCGCTCTCTCTCTCTGCCATAGGACGACTGTCTCGAGTAAGGCTCACGAGACTAATTACAAAATACTGACACGATGGTACAGAGTCCCGTCCTTGTTGTCTCGAATCTACCTGGGGACTTCGGATGTGTGCTGGAGATGGGGTGAAGGGAGAGGCACGATGACCCATATCTGGCTTACGTGCCCGGGACTTGATCGATACTTGAGTGAGGCGCTTGCCCTCATGTCACGCCTGGTCCCCAGCACGCTCCCAAAGACTCCTGAACTTGTCCTCCTGTCGATACTCCTCAGCTCCCTTCCTAGGGCTTCCGCTATCTTACTACACCACATGCTGATAGCGGCACGCACCGTGATTCCAAGACTATGGTGCTCACCCCAACCACCCACCTTTTCGTCGTTGCTCCAGGAAATTTCCCGTATATGTAGGTTAGAAGAATTGCTTGCTGACTCTAAACGTCAACACGACAAATTCCGGCCCCTGGCTCTCTTTCCTATCATCGCCGGAGTTTGATTCCCTGCACTTGGGGCACTAGCGTGGCCTACCTGACACCATAATGAACTGCTCTCCTCATGACTGCTGATGCTGCCGATCTGGAGGGGGGCCGAGCCGTTCCGGTCCGGGAGGTGGGTGTCTCCAAAAGTGACCTGCTCCTTACTTCTTCCCTTTCTTCCCCTTTCTCTCCCTGTCTATTCCTTTTCCTTCTTCTTTCTCTTCCCCGCTTGTTGTGCTGCACACATCTCTCTACTTCTTGGTACCTGGGATTAGACTATATCACTCCAAAGCCTGACCAATATGGATTGGTACCCACGTGGCCCCTTGATAGTGTACACCTTACGCAGTGTTATCCCAGCTTCAATATGGCGAGGTGGGCTTTTTTTCCATAATCCCTGCTTTTGCTCTTACCTAGTGTTAGTGTTTATGACTGTCTCTCGCTCTGCAAGGGTACATAGACCGAACTGGAGAGATTGTTCTACATGACTTTACTGTTATATGATACTTGTTACTATTTGTTACCATATTGCCTTACTAATTGTTCTTTTTGTTAAAAACAATAAAACTTTACTTTGAAAAAAAAAAAAAAAGTGATCAAAAAGTTCTATGTACCCCATAATAGTATGAATAAAACATACAGCTCTATCAACAAAAGACCCCTCAAAATCTCACACAGCACTGTCAACTAAATATGGTGCTTAAGAAACTCCCTAATGAAAAGAAGGTCCCAAAATCCATAGGGTGATCCTTCACTTCTGAGGCCTGTGTGCTATTCAAGCGGAGCTCTAGGACCACATATGGGATATTTCTTCAAACTGCAGATTCGGGGTGATAATTATTCAGAATTATTATGTTTAATTTAGTCAATACCTGCTGTGTTAAAGCAAAATATGCATGAAAATAAAAAAATCAGCAAAGAAAAAAAATCAAATTTTTTTTAATGCCACCTCCTCATTGTGAACCATCTAAAAGTTAACAACATTTTTACATTCTGTTGCGCCATTTTTAAAATGGGATTAGATAAGCGGGTTTCTATTATCCAGTCCTCTCATATCCACTTCAGAAATAAACTGGTCCATTACAAAATCAAATTTGGCAATTTTTATGCAAATTTGCTGCTAAACCTCAAAGCCCTCTATTGTCATAATAAATTAAAAGAGGTACCAAATGATTCCAACATAAAGTAATTGCAAATGTGAATTATTAGCTAATTGTGTGGAATGCTAATCATGCAAATTTTTCAAAATATTGGAAAATTTTTGAGTTTTTTCACAAATGATTGCTGAACGTATTTATCACAATTACCACTAACATAAAGTACAATGTGTTACAGGTCAGACAGGTCAGATTAAGGACCTAGCCCATTGTGGCCTTAAAGAGGCACTGTCATTGCTGAAAACTTTTGATATATTTCAAGACTCATTATAATATGCCATTTCACAATATACAACTGTTAAATTTTTTTTTACATTTTCACCCAAAATTAAAGCTCAAAATAGCCGCCACTAGGGGTCGCTTGACTTTTAGCATTCTTCTAGATTTTGCAACATCCTGGATACCGGCCATAAAGCGTGCTGGTATCCAGTATAGGCGATCCCTGCAGTATCATGTAGAGTGTATGCACTGCCTGTGAACGAGCACAGGGAGCGCGCGCACACACAGGCAGTGCGAAACACACTCACGGGCCCTACTGAAGTTTTTGTCTAAACCTCCCCCGTTGCCTCCGGGACACGCACCAAGGTTAGTTTCAAAGTTTCAAAGTAAGGCTGGGTTCAAAGTAAGGCTGTGGTTGACCACAGTTTTAGGTCCGGTTGTAAAAGCGCATACGGCGCAAAAATGAGCCGACCGGACCGAACGTTTCACTCCGGCCGGCTCATTGAAATGAATGACATACGGGAGCGCATACGGTGACATATGGGAGAGCGAGGTTTTAGCTCCCCCCTGCCGTATGCGCTCCCGTATGGGAGAAAACGTAGTGTGAACCCAGCCTAATTCAGCCCCTGTAGAGCAGTGAGCTAGGTCTTACCTTTCATGCTATTAGGCACGGAGGAGTCTGCAGCCGAGCTCTGTGCTGTCTGTCCCTTGTGCTGCAGCAGCATAGAGCTCTGTACTAGATTGTGCCCCTCCTATGTCTCCTCACCCTGCCATCGCCACCCCCCCTTGCCATTTTGTGGAGCCCGGGTAGCCTGCCCTGGAAGATCATGACTTTACCTGTGCTGCTCGTGCTGAGGTCCCAGCCCCAGCTTGGTCTGTAAGTGTCTGCATCTCAGCAATCTGCAGAGCATTTCACCCTAGTGTCTTCCACAGACCCTAGGGTGCAATGCTCTGCAGTCTGCTCATACCCCCACCTGTATAAGAATTTAAATACACACACATTGGGAGAGGGGTATGTGCAGACTGCAGAACATTGCACCCTAGGGTCTTCTACAGACACTGGGGTGCAATGCTCTGCAGTCTGCACATACCCCCCCCCCCATGTGTATAGCAGTGTGTGTGTATGTACATTCCTATACAGGTGGGGGTATGTGTAGAGCATTGCACCCTAGTCTGTACTACTGATAAGGGTACAATGCTCTGCACATACCCATACCTGTATAGGAATGTACATACACCCAGAAAGGAAAGGGTTACAGAGTAGAGTGATTGGCTGACTGCCCAGGCTCAGAACAGATGAGTCATCAATGTGAGGGAGGCAGATAGACACGCCCCCTCCAGCCAGCAAGATGAAAAAGTAACTCAGCAGCAGATAAATGCTTTTTTCTCTGGATATATAGGTCCTAGACACATAAAAATTATATGCACACAATCAGGATTATGTACTGAGTAACATCTCACTTTATTTTTTTTGCACTATGACAGGTACTAAACCGTACTTAACCCTTTAAGGACATAGCGTTTTTCCGTTTTTGCACTTTCTTTTTTTCCTCCTTACTTTTTAAAACTCATAACCCTTTAAATTTTCCACCTAAAAATCCTTATTATGGCTTTTTTTTTTGCACTACCAATTCTACTTTGCAGTGACATTAGTCATTTTATCCAAAAATCCACAGCGAAATGGAAAAAAAATTATTGTGCGACAAAATAGAAGAAAAAATGCCATTTTGTAAATTTTGGGGACTTCCGTTTCTACGCAGTGGATTTTTCAGTAATAATGACACCTTATCTTTATTCTGTAGATCATAACTACATGCAGGAAAATGGATACGTTTAAAAATGTCCTCTTCTGACCCCTATAACTTTTTTATTTTTCCGCATATGGGGATGTATCAGGGCTCATTTTCTGCGCGTCATCTGAAGTTTTTATTGGTAACACTTTTGTTTTGATTGGACTTTTTGATCGTTTTTATTCATTTTTGTATGGTATAAAAAGTTACCAAAAATACGCTATTTTGGACTTATGAATTTTTTTTACGTGTACACCATTGACCGTGCGGTTTAATTAACTATACATTTTTATAGTTCGGACATTTACGCACGCGGTGATACCACATATGTCTATTTTATTTTCATAGTTTTTTTTATTGGAAAAGGGGGTGATTCTGACTTTTATTAGGGAAGGGGTTAAATCACATTTATTAACACTTTATTTTCACTTATAGGGGGCTATAACATTGCACACACTGATTCCCTACACTGATCACTGCCAGGCAATAGCCTGGCAATGATCAGTGTTATCGCCTCTCAACTGCTCCTGCCGGAATCTCAGGCACAGAGCAGTCATTTGGCGATTGGACAGGGAGAGGAGGCAGGTAGGGGTCCTCCTGCTGTCCTGAAAGCTGTTCGGGATGCCGCGGTGAAATCCGCGGCGGTCCCGAACAGCACCACTAAGCTAACCGGCAATGTTTACTTTCGCTTTAGATGCAGCAATCAACTTTGATCGCCGTGTCTGAAGGGTTAATACCGGGCATCACCGCGATCGGTGATGTCCGGTATTAGCCGCGGGTCCCAGCCATTGATGGCCGCCGGAATTGACACGATATGATGCAGGGTCAGCGCGTGACCCCGCGTTATATCGCGGGAGCCTGCGCAGGACGTGTCGTGAATAACCGAAGAAGAGCGTATGCGCTCGAAACGCGTCTGATGGTATGGTCGGATTTACTTGTGTCCAGTGATCTTCAATAAAGCTTTTTGTAATTTCAAGTGCTGGATCATTGCTGCTTTGTTCTACGCAGGACGTGTCATGTCTGTATTGGTCTGTGTTCACACACAGCTATTGTATTGCTTGTGTGTGAACAGTTTTATGTTTCCTGGCCAGGGAACGGTTAAATGTTTGTGGCCTTTTCAGCCCAGGCCTCTGTCAGCCAATAGCCTTTCGTGTGTGTCTATTAAATGTCAGCCCAGGCTAGCTTCTGGTTGCTGGTGATTATCTTCATTATATCCTGACATGCTGCTAGCTTGCTGTTGCCATGCGGCTAATGGAGGCTGGGTGAAACTCTTCTTATTTGAGCTTTTATCTACTATATTTGTTTTAGCATGCACTTTGTACTTTTAGGGATACTGGTAGGTTCCCTAGGGCCCTGTTATCCCCCGGTCACTCCCTTGCTAGGAATTTGCCCCTCCCCCCCCCTACCTGCCCCCTTATTATTAGATTCCCCCACCTTAAATATATGTAATAAATATATGGTTTAATCACTCTAAATTCAAACTCCTGTATAACAATCCATGAGTTCAGTTACGGACATATGTGGTTACCCTCTGTCTCTAATTTACATCCCTGTTCCGATCCTATTGATGTATAATGTTGTTTTATTCCAAAATGGACATCCTTATATAATCTCTAACTATTCTGTCGAATATGTAGTCAGATCTGCCGAAATCAGTGCAATTTTACTAAAGCATCACTTAACTAATGTCAGGGACCGATATCTTATGCACGCACAACTGTTTGATATGCCGGCAGGTAGGCTACGCCCCCTGGGCGCGTCATGCATGACGCGCACTGATTGCGCGCGTATATCCGTCTGACTGACAGGAAGTGATGTCAGACGCCGGCATCTCGCTGGAACTAGCGAGCAGAGCGGAGTATCTCCGGCTCCCTGTGCCACAGCAGGTTCTGTACTATTCCCGTCTGATACTGTAAACAGTAAGTAGGACTAGGTAACTCTTGTAGCTCCCCTACGTTTCTCTTACAGGTCAATACTGATTGGGGTATTTGTATTTGTGTTTTTTCTTTAGGTGGACCTGAACTACGAGATCCTGGGGAATCATAGGCTAATGATATGAATACCTAACGTTACAATAGTTAGGGTCAGCCTTTTTTTGCAGTAACCCTGAACCTGGATCTATATGGATACACTGTTTATACATTCTATATATTTTGACCAATGTTGTTACCCCCCTTATGACACCAGCCTGAGTGCTGGTAGAAACGCGTCGGCTGTCTTTATTTGGTTGGGAGTATTTGTTGTTTAGGAGGCACAGTTGGGCTGGCAGGGCCAAGCAGAGCCCACCTTGGCCATCCACTATACAGCCATAACCCCTTGCAATTTTATTGGCAATGGTAATTCTTGTTCACAAATACACAGTTTAAGTTTGATATTTTATCTGATAACAAGTAAAAGTTACGTTTTATGCACACCCCTAAACACATTATTAGGTGTTTATGATTTATTTTATTAAATGTCAGCCCAGGCTAGCCTCTGGTTGCTGGTGATTATCCTCATTATATCCTGATATGCTGCTAGCTTGCTGCTGCCAAGCGGCTAATGGAGGCTGGGTGAAACTCTTCTTATTTGAGCTTTTATCTACTATATTTGTTTTAGCATGCACTTTGTATTTTCTGGTTTTAGCCATGTTTTGGCATGCTCTTAGTAGATTTTAAGCTATGTTTGTTTAATTGGTTTTATGATTTATTATCCTTTCTGTTATGTGTCTGTTCACACTGTTTGACTCTTGCTTGTTACCTATGCTCTGTATGTTATCTCTGTTTGGTATCTTGGTTTTGTGTTCCAGTGTGTACAGCATCCTATATTTATATTCTGTTTGGTTGATCTGATCTTTGTCTTTTGTACTTGTACCTGTTCAGTGTGAACAGTGTCCTATCTGGCATCCCTGTTTCTGGTCCATGGGGACTTGGAGTCTACTGGACGTTCCTGAGGGATTGCGGTTTCCTGTCTTTTTTTCAGTGTGAACAGTGTTCTATAATTATATCCTGTGTATCTACAGGGTGAGCCATTTATATGGATACACCTTAATAAAATGGGAATGGTTGGTGATATTAACTTCCTGTTTGTGGCATATTAGTATATTTGAGGGGGGAAAATTTTCAAGATGGGTGGTGACCATGGCGGCCATTTTGAAGTCGGCCATTTTGAATCCAACTTTTGTTTTTTTTCAATAGGAAGAGGGTCATGTGACACATCACACTTATTGGGAATCTCACAAGAAAAACAACGATGTGCTTGGTTTTCACGTAACTTTATTCTTTCATGAGTTATTTAAAAGTTTCTGACCACTTATAAAATGTGTTCAATGTGCTGCCCATTGTGTTGGATTGTCAATGCAACCCTCTTCTCCCACTCTTCACATACTGATAGCAACACCGCAGGAGAAATGCTAGCACAGGCTTCCAGTATCCGTAGTTTCAGGTGCTGCACATCTCGTATCTTCACAGCATAGACAATTGCCTTCAGATGACCTCAAAGATAAAAGTCTAAGGGGGTCAGATCGGGAGACTTTGGGGGCCATTCAACTGGCCCACGACGACCAATCCACTTTCCAGGAAACTGTACATCTAGGAATGCTCGGACCTGACACCCATAATGTGGTGGTGCACCATCTTGCTTGAAAAACTCAGGGAACGTGCCAGCTTCAGTGCATAAAGAGGGAAACACATCATCATGTAGCAATTTCTCATATCCAGTGGCCTTGAGGTTTCCATTGATGAAGAATGGCCCCACTATCTTTGTACCCCATATACCACACCATACCATCAATTTTTGTGTTCCAACTGTCTTAGAGGGATCTATCCAATGTGGGTTAGTGTCAGACCAATAGCGGTGGTTTTGTTTGTCAACTTCACCATTCACATAAAAGTTTGCCTCATCACTGAACAAAATCTTCTGAGTAAACTGAGGGTCCTGTTCTAATTTTTGTTTTGCCCATTCTGCAGCACCTGAAACTATGGATACTGGAAGCATGTGCTAGCATTTCTCCTGCGGTGTTGCTATCAGTGTGTGAAGAGTGGGAGAAGAGGGTTGCATTGACAATCCAACACAATGGGCAGCACATTGAACACATTTTATAAGTGGTCAGAAACTTGTAAATAACTCATGAAAGAATAAAGTTACGTTAAAACCAAGCACATCATTGTTTCTCTTGTGAAATTCCCAATAAGTTTGATGTGTCACATGACCCTCTTCCTATTGAAAAAACTAAAGTTGGATTCAAAATTGCCGACTTCAAAATGGCCGCCATGGTCACCACCCATCTTGAAAAGTTTCCCCCCTCACATATACTAATGTGCCACAAACAGGAAGTTAATATCACCAACCATTCTCATTTTATTAAGGTGTATCCATATAAATGGCCCACCCTGTAGATATCCCTGTTACCTGTCCATGGCGAATCCAGGGAATTGAGAATTAGTACAAGATATCTCCGAGCTTCAAGGTGGACTCTGGGAGATTGCGTTCTAGTATCAAGACATTCCTGTTTCTACTGGAGGTTATCTGGGGGATAATTCCTGTTTAGCTATAGATTCCTGTTTCTGGTCCATGGACTTGGAGTCTATTGGACGTTCTGGGGGATTATGCTATATTCCTGTCTGTTCCTATAGTCTATTGACTTGTCCGTTTTCCTGTCTGGTGTTTTGAACTCTATTTGTTATTTGGTTCTTTATTCAGATCTTTGGAGTTCTGTTCATGATCACTTATCTATGAGTCCTCTGTTCACGGCCACTGATTTGTGTCCTCTGTACTACTCTCTGATCTGTGTCCTCTGAACTTATATACTATAGAGTTGTATGTTCCTGTTAGTTTTCTGGTTGGTGACCGACTATTTATTAGTGTGTGTTTATATTAGGCCCCAGCACTTTAGTTCAGGAAAGGACCGATGCCCAGTTCTCGACTCACCGTTTAGGGTGAGTGGGCAAGTAGGCAGGTAGAGATGGTTTTAGGGTCAGTTTAGGGCTCACTCTCGCTGCCCCCCGGTCCCTAACAGGACGTATGCATACGTCCTGTAGCGGGAAGGGGTTAAGGACTGGGCCAATTTTCATTTTTTAAAATCCATAACTCTTATTTTTTCACCTACAGACCCATATGAGGACTTTTTTTTTGCGCAATCAATTGTGCTTTGTAATAACATCTTTTATTCAAAGGACATCTGTACTGCATAAATTTTTAAATATTCCTGTGCATGGGCTGTAAAAATAAACAAAATAAACTTTAACTTACCTTCCTACATTCCCCCGTTGCATTGATAAAGCCTAGCCCTGAAACAAAAACCAAAAGGTTAACTCCTTAACCCCTTAAGGACTCAGCCCATTTGGACCTTAAGGACTCAGACAATTTTATTTTTACGTTTTCATTTTTTCCTCCTCCCCTTCAAAAATCATAACTCTTTTATATTTTCATCCACAGACTAGTATGAGGGCTTGTTTTTTGTGCGACCAGTTGTCCGTTGTAATGCCATCACTCACTTTATCATAAAATGTATGGCGCAACCAAAAAAATACTATTTGTGTGGAGAAATTAAAAAGAAAACCGCAATTTTGCAAATTTTGGAAGGTTTTGTTTTCACGCCGTACAATTTATGGTAAAAATGACGTGTTTTTTATTCTCTGGGTCAATACAATTAAAATGATACCCATGATAATATACTTTTCTATTACTGTTGCGCTTAAAAAAAATCGCAAACTTTTTAACCAAATTAGTACATTTTAAATCCCCCTATTTTGAAGACCTATAACTTTTTCATTTTTCCGTATAAGTGGTGGTATGAGGGCTCATTTTTTGCGCCGTGATCTGTACTTTTTATTAATACCATATATGCTTATACAAAACTTTTATTACATTTTTTATTACATTTTTTTGGAATAAAATGTTATAAAAAAGCAGCTATTTTGGACTTTTTTTTTTACGTTCACGCCGGTCACCGTACGGGATCATTTACATTTTATTTTAATAGTTCGGATATTTACGCACACGGTGATACCAAATATGTATATAATTTTTTTTTTACACTTTTTGGGGGTAAAATAGGGAAAATGGGACAATTTACATTTTTATTGGGGGAGGGGGGTTTTCACATTTTTTTTACTTTATTTTTTTACTTTTATTTTTACACTTTAATAGTCCCCATAGGGGACTATTTAAAGCAATCACTCGATTGCTAATCCTGTTCAATGCTATGTATAGGACATAGCACTGATCAGGGTTATCGGTGATCTTCTGCTCTGGTCTGCGGGATGGCAGATCAGAGCAGAAGACTCCCGCAAGGCAGCGGAGCCAGGTGAGGGGACCTCCGTCTGCCCTGCAGGATGATCGGATCGCCGCGGCAACGCTGCGGGCGATCCGATCATCTTGTTAAGTGACCGCGATCCTGCAGATGCCGTGATCGGTATTGATCACGGCATCTGAGGGGTTAATGGCGGACATCCGCGGGATCGCGGGTGTCCGCCATTACCGGCGGGTCCCTGGCTGCGATGCACAGCCGGGACCTGCCACGCATGATGCCGGCATCGCTCCAATGCCCGCGGTTATGCTCATGGCGTAAATGTACGTCCTGGTGCGTTAAGTACCACGTCACCAGGACGTACATTTACGTCCTGCGTCGTTAAGGGGTTAATAGTGCTCTCTGCTGACACCTCTGTTTGTGTCAGGAACTGTTCCGATTAGAATCATATTCCCATAAAAACCCTCTCCTGCTCTGGACAGTTCCTGACATGGACAGAGGTGTCAGTAGAGAGCACTGTTCCCAGGCTGGAAAGAACTTCACAAATTTCTCTGTAGTATATCTGTAGGATACAGCAGTTGATAAGTACTAGAAGGGTTAAGATTTTTAAATAGAAGTGATTTACAAATCTGTTTAACTTTCTTGCACCAGTTGATTTGAAAACATTTATTTTCCTCCGGAGTTGCCCTTTAAGGTCATCAGAAACTGCCAATTTTGGAAAGAACAGCTCACTATCTAATGAATATGCGGGCTGCTGACTTCAACTGAACTTCAAATGGCCCAATCCTTTTGTTTTCCAGAAGTTAGGCTGCTGCTAGTGGTGTCTGACAGTCCTATGGTATAATTGTTTATGAGGTCCCGAATTCGTGCAGGTGTCCCATGCGCAGCTTATGTTCACAATAATTAAAATTGACTGCCTGTATTTCTGATAACTTTCTGCATTTATAAATTTTCACAATATTCCCAGTGCCTTTAGAGTTCCCTCCCTCTTCCCAAAAAGCATTGATGGAATTCTTTTTGATATAGTCCTTGTTGACCTCTCATCTTCATGAAGCTCTATTTTGATGTGCCAGAAGCTGTGAATCATATCAAGGTGTTTTTGGTGATATTGCAACCAACCATATTGCAGGCTACTATCTGGCAACTCAACCATGCAGCTTATTACTGTCCAAGTATCATCGTATTGTGCTCCTTGAAATGGCCACACAATCTTTTTCCAGCCTGTATTTTCGCTTGTGGGTTTTTCTTTTTATCCCAAATAATTATTTTGGCTGTTGTGGCTGAAATCTTTCTTGGTCAACTTGACATCCCAAAATTTTCCAGTCGAAAAGTGATAGGACAATACTGACTGGCATTTTCAAGGCTTGGATATTGCTGTTGCATTGTTTCAGGTAATTTTTTCAGTTTACTTTTCTGCTCCCCATGGCTCAGTATCTATCCTGCTGAATACATCCATGCGAGAACTAACAAACTGAGTGTGTCTGTAACAAGGATATACTGTAATGTCCATTTATTTGTATTTTGTATTTTCTGCTTTAGGTCCTATTCAGACATTAGGTTTATGTCTCAACAGTTTGTGTTAATTCTCCCTGGGATGGGAAGAGTTAACCTTCCTCACTTCAGCATTGGGAGGATATATAAGGCCTCTTCAGGTGCTGTTCTGGGCTGCTAAAAGACTTCTGACCATGTTGGCATGATGTTCACTATGGCTGGCTGTGCACTTATCCTAAGTTTTAACCATGGTTATCTGACCTGTTTGATATATAGATTTTAGCTTTCCTTGTTGTAGTACCTTTGTCAAGTTTTTTTTGTATTTTTGTTCTGTATTTGCCTTGTGTTATCTTAGTCTGTATTCACACTGTGTGCTTTGTGTCAGTCCTGTTTTGACCTTGTTTGATCCTGCATCTCCGAGGATAGAATCCTGTTCTGAGCCTTGTGCTAATCTGTCTATGCAGGAGTGAGATAGTCTTGTCTCTGTACCCGTGTTTGCTTGTATTTAGGATTTTTGTTTCCTCCTAGGCTAGTATTGTTATCACACGGTGGAGTGTGCCCACTAGCTGGGAGCCTATTTGGCTTTAGTATTGATGTCCTTCCATGCATGGAGTGGGGTGTCCTGTGTGTTTCTTGTTCTGAGTCCAGTGGGAACTGTGTTCTGACATTCAGTTAACCTGTTCATCCCCTGCATCTTCTGGTTTTGTCTGTTGTAAGTTTATCCTTATTTTATTTTATTTATTTATATAGCGCCTACAGATTCCGCAGTGCTTACAATTATGGGGTACAAACAAAGACAAGTATCAGACATAAAATTACACATTAACTATTCAAACCAGAGGTGTGGGGATATATTGAGGATATGTTGAGGCCAATTAGAGAATGTAATAGGCCTATCTGAAGAGATGTGTTTTTAGGCAACGTTTGAAACTATGGATGTTGTTGTTGAGTCTGAGGGATTGAGGGATAGCATTCCAGAGAACCGGTGCAGCACGAGTGAAGTCTTGGAGACGGGAGTGAGAAGTTCAGATTATAGAAGATGTTAGTGTGAGATTATTAGCAGATCGGTGAGAGAACATGTAGGATGGTAGACAGAGTTGAGAGAGGAGATGTAGGGAGGTGCAGCATTGTGGAGAGCTTTGTGTGTGAGACTGAGGATTTTGTACTGTATTCTGGACTGAATTGGTAACCAGTGTAGTGACTGGCACAGGGAGGAGGCGTTGGTGTAGCGGCTGGAGAGGAAGATGAGTCTGGCTGCAGCATTAAGGATGGACTGGAGAGGAGAGAGTTTGGAGAAAGGAAGGTCTATTAGTAAAGAGTTACAGTAGTCGAGGCGGGAGTGAATCAAAGCAATACTGAGAGTTTTAGCAGTTTCAGTAGTGAGAAACAGGCGGATTCTTGAAATGCTTTTGAGATGCAGGTGACAAGAACGTGAAAGAAACTGAATATGGGGAGTGAAAGACATATCAGAGTCAAGTATAACTCCAAGACAGCAAGCCTGCTGCCCGGGAGTTATGGTAGTACCACATACCGAGATGGAAATGTCAGGGTTAGGTACAGTATCAGTTGATGGAGAAAAGACAAGAAGTTTCAGATATAAAGAGGACATGATGTCTGAGATGGCAGAGAGACAGTCACTGGTATTCTGTAGGAGTGCAGGGGTGATGTTGGAGGAAGAGGTATAGAGTTGGGTGTCATCAGCGTAGAGGTGATACTGGAAACCAAATCTACTGATTGTTTTTCCAATGGGGGATGTGTAGAGTGAAAAGAGTAGAGGACCCAGGACCAATCCCTGGGGAACCCCAACAGCAAGGGGAAGAGGAGAAGAAGTAGAGCCAGAAAACGAGATGCTAAAGGAGCGGCCAGAGAGATAGGAGGAAAACCAAGCGAGAGCAGAGTCCTTGAGACCGATGGAGCGGAGACTACCGAGGAGGAGTTGGTGATCCACAGTGTCAAAAGCCGCAGACAGGTCCAAGAGAATCAGTAAAGAGAAATTGCCATTTGATTTCGCCGTCAGAAGATCGTTAGTGACTTTGGTTAGGGACGTTTCTGTGGAGTGAAGGGAGCGGAAACCAGACTGTAAGGGGTCAAGGAGAGAGTTCTCGGAGAGATAGCGGATAAGGCGGGAGTAGACCAAGCGTTCCAGGAGTTTGGAGATAAAGGGGAGATTTGAGACGGGTCTCGGTTCGTGACCAGTTTGTCACGAACCGAGACGTGCGGGTGGCAGGGTTATCTCTAAAATCACTATTTGTCTACACTAGACCGAAAATAATGATAAAAAATCCCTCTTAAACCACCCAATTTAAAAGGTATCGCTGCCACCACCTGTCAATTTCAAGCCGACAGGAAGCTATCAATCCCATTAGGATATGCTACAATTCCCAAATATAATCTACTATCCCCAGTAGTATATAAAAACAGGAAAAAGATTAATCCAAATCTATAATGTAGCTGAACAGGTAAGTAAATTTAAGACTATAACGTCAATCTCTTTAAGGACAATGTACGTCCGTTTTACCAGACATAAGGCGGTACTTAATAAATGAATGATTTATTATGAAAGAAAAATATTCACAGTACATGTAAAAATAGATGTTAACAAGACAAAGTTCCACCATACAGAAAATAAAACAAATGGGAAAAATATAGAATCATTACTTACAGAAAGTTACAGAGTTCTATCCCATGGGGTCTGGTAGGAAATGGCATCCGGCATCTAAAATTAGATCTTGTCCCCCATGCATCCTTATAGCTAGTCTTGTTCATATTCTCATATCTGCCGTTAATCTTGATTCCGGCCCCTTAACTGTATGTTAGTATGCTGTATCCTGCCTTGTTTGTATTTATATATCTTTTTGTTAGTCATTGTATTCCCGTTATGTTCCTGACTTGTTTCCCTACTTTGTTCAGTTCCGTTTGTTTTGTTGACTTCGACGCCAATGCACTTTATCGCAAGGAAGGGACTGGCTCCAAGTTGGAAATCTGTCGTTTAGGACACATGGGCAAGTACGCAGGGAGGGTGGTTTTTAGGGACAACTTTAGGGCTCACTTCTTCCCTGCAACCCCCCATCCCCCCCGGTCATGACATAATCATTCCAGGGTATGTAAACTTTTGATTAGGGCCATTTGGGTGATTTCTGTTATCATTGTTATTTAAAGCGTACCTGTCAGATCCCACACAAAAAAAAACAAAAAAAAAAAAACTGTAACTTAGTACCTCATCCTGATCATGTACATGTAATTTTTATGTCTCTATTACCGATATTTCACAAAAAAAAAATCAGCATATCAAAGCTGCTCAATGTCTTTTCCATCTTGTGAAAGGGAGGGGACATGTCCTTCTTTTGCCTTCACTGTGATGTTTGCCTTCACTCCCCTCCCTCCCTACAGCTTTTGCAAAACTACAACTCCCAGCATGCCTAGACATCCTTTGACTGTCCAGGCATGCTTAGAGTTGTAGTTTTGCAACAGCTGAAGGCACATGATTGGTAAAACTATGTGTTACAGCAGTGTTGCTGCAGGCTGTGTTCCTCCTGCAGCCTTGTCAATCAGCCATCTCGTGTCCATGACCCTTGGACACACTCATGCTGCTGTGGGACTGACTCCTCAGTGTCCCAGGATGTATGGGGACCCCTAGGGGTGGGATATTCAAAGGCAGTTTTCTTTAATAAAATGTGACAATTTTTAAAGAAATATATTAGAAAAACTATTGTTTTGCTAAGATGTTCAACATATAAAAAGTTTTTTTATCTGACAGTGGTCATTTAAGAGCCAAGCAACTATGGCTTTTTATTATCACTTTCCCTAAATATAACAGTTTTTTATACAGTTTTGTATGTAGAGATGAAAAGAGGACAACTGTCTGAAATGTACAGTATGGCAAGCTTTAGAAAGGGAGAGTTTGAAGGGTTGTTTAACCCCTTAAGGACCAGGGGGTTTTCTGTTTTTGCACTTTCATTTTTTCCTCCTTACCTTTAAAAAATCATAGCTCTTTCAATTTTGCACCTAAAAATCCATATGACAGCTTATGTTTTGCACCACCAATTTTACTTTGTAATGACATCAGTCATTTTACCCAAAAATCGACGACGAAATGGAAAAAAAATCATTGTGTGACAAAATTGAAGAAAAAAACACAATTTTGTAAATTTTGGGGGCTTCCGTTTCTACGCAGTACATTTTTCGGTAAAAATTACACCTTCTCTTTATTCTGTAGGTCCATACTATTAAAATGATACCCTACTTATATAGGTTTGAATTTGTCGTAATTCTGGAAAAAATCATAACTACATGCAGGAAAATGTATACGTTTAAAATTGTCATATTCTGGCCCCTATAACTTTTTTATTTTTCTGCGTATGGTGCGGTATGAGGGCTCATCTTTTGTACCGTGATATGAAGTTTTTACTGGTACCATGTTTGTATTGATCAGACTTTTTGATTGCTTTTTATTCATTTTTTCATGATCTAAAAAGTGACCAAAAATACACTATTTTGGACTTTGGAATTTTTTTGCGCATACGCCATTGACTGTGCGGTCCTGCATTATAGAACGGGAGCAGACTCAGGGCGTACAGGTACGCCCTTGGTCCTTAAGGGGTTAAAGAGAATTTGACAGCTGGTTCACCCGCACTAAATCCAGTATACTCGTTAATAGTGTGGGTGAAGAGCTTTAAAACAAAGTGTCACTTGCTGTTTTTGTAGGCTTTGTGCAGAGTTATGGACATTTATACTTTTCCCATGGCTCGCCCCTGTCTTGAAGTGACCCTTCGTTTTAAAGCTCTTCAGCCCCCAATATAACCCAGTATATTGGAATTAGTGCAGGTAAACCAGCTGTCAGATTCTCTTTATAATGAAATGGTAGTTTTCAAACGATGAATGCAAGAACACTCAGAGAGCATGTAAATTTTGTCCTCCTTGATCAGGAACCCATAACAGCAGTGCTTTAAAATAGATTTAAACTGTTGCGACCATTTAAATAAACTTTTGACATGTCAGAAGTTTAGTTCAGTTGAGGTCTCAGTGCTGAGACCCCATCAAATCATTAGATATTAATAGGTTTAGCACTCAGATAAATGCTTCACTATAAGGGTTACTGTTAAGTCTGACCGATTGCTAGAGATTGGCTCCATAGACTTATAATGGTGTCGTCTTTTGCAATCAGTTGAAACTAGTGAAATGCCAGGAAGAGAAACACAGACATGCACGCTTCCCCTGGCTATATCCTTTTATGATTCGGCTAGCAGGATGTGGATCCACTGTGTCAGCGAGGGAAAGGCGTGGACCGTGTCAGTGGACCAGTTCTAGGGTTGCTACTGGTTTTCACCAGAGCCCGCCGCAAAGCGGGATGGTCTTGCTGCGGCGGTAGCAACCAGGTCGTATCCACCGGCAACGGCTCAACCTCGCTGACTGCTGAGAAGGCGTGGGACAGAAGGACTAGGCAGAGGCAAGGTCAGACGTAGCAGAAGGTCGGGGCAGGCGGCAAGGTTCCTAGTCAATGAGGATAGCAGGAGATCTGGAACACAGGCTTTGGACAACACTAAACGCTTTCACTGGCACAAGGCAACAAGATCCGGCAATGAAGTGCAGGGGAAGTGAGGTAATATGGACAGGGAGCAGGTGGAAGCTAATTAGGCTGATTGGGCCAGGCACCAATCATTGGTGCACTGGCCCTTTAAATGTTAGAGAGCTGGCGCGCGCGCGCCCTAAGGAGCGGAGCCGCGCGTGCCAGGACGTGACAGCCGGGGACCGGGACAGGTGAGTGACTTGGGATGTGATTCGCGAGCGGGCGCGTCCCGCTATGCGAATCGCATCCCCGCCGGCAATGTCAGTACAGCGCTCCCGGTCAGCGGGTCTGACCGGGGCGCTGCAGAGAGAGGAACGCCGCGAGCGCTCCGGGGAGGAGCAGGGACCCGGAGCGCTCGGCGTAACAGTACCCCCCCTTAGGTCTCCCCCTCTTTTTGTCGGGATGTTTCTTCATCCGGGATGAGGCCTGTAAAAGGGATTTTTGAGTGTCTTTCCAGATGGTGGAGAAGTCCTGGGAAACCTCATCAACAGCGGGCAAACCAGAAGGCGTGGGAGGGGGGGAAGAGGGTGAAGCTGGGCACGGGGCAAAGTGTTACCAGGACGGGGGCTATGAGGAGGAGACACAGCATAGTCCTGATAGGCCTTGGGGAGACCAGGTAAAGGAGGAGACACTGAGGTTTGACTGACGGGACTGTGAGCAGACGTGAGGCATTTTTTATGGCAAGAAGCACCCCAGCTCTTGATCTCCCCGGTGGTCCAATCAAGGGTAGGAGAGTGGCGTTGGAGCCATGGCAGACCAAGGAGGACTTCAGAGGTGCAGTTGGGCAAAACAAAAAGTTCAATTTTTTCGTGATGCCGTCCAATGCTCATGAGCAGGGGTTCTGTGCGGTAACGCACAGTGCAGTCCAATTTCACTCCGTTGACCGAATAAATGTTGAGCGGCTTGACGAGACGGGTCACCGGGATGCAGAACTTATTCACCAAAGAGGCCAGAATAAAATTTCCAGAAGAACCAGAGTCTAAGAAGGCCGCGGCTGAGAATGAGGAGTTGGCAGAAGGAGAAATCCGCACGGGCACAGTGAGACGTGGAGAAGCAGACTTCGTACCAAGAGACGCCACACCCAAGTAAGCTGGGTGCGTGCGTGCGTTTCCCAGACGTGGAGGGCGAATAGGGCAATCCACCAAGAAGTGTTCTGTACTAGCGCAGTACAGACATAAATTTTTATCCCTACGGCGAGTCCTCTCTTCATGGGTCAGGCGAGACCGATCCACTTGCATAGCCTCCTCGGCGGGAGGCACAGGGGTAGATTGCAAAGGATACTGTGAGAGAGGTGCCCAGAGATCAAGGTCTTTTTCCTGGCGGAGCTCCTGGTGTCTTTCAGAAAAACGCATGTCAATGCGGGTGGCCAGATGGATAAGTTCTTGCAGGTTGGCAGGAATCTCTCGTGCGGCCAGTACATCCTTGATGTTACTGGATAGGCCTTTTTTAAAGGTCGCGCAGAGAGCCTCGTTATTCCAAGATAATTCGGAAGCGAGAGTACGAAATTGGATGGCGTACTCGCCTACTGAAGAATTACCCTGGACCAGGTTCAGCAGGGCAGTCTCTGCAGAAGAAGCTCGGGCTGGTTCCTCGAAGACACTACGGACTTCAGCGAAGAAGGACTGGACTGTGGCTGTGGCAGGATCATTGCGGTCCCAGAGCGGTGTGGCCCAAGACAAGGCCTTTCCAGACAGAAGACTCACTACAAACGCCACCTTAGACCGTTCTGTAGGTAATTGGTCCGACAACATCTCCATATGTAGGGAACATTGAGACTGGAAGCCACGGCAGAGTCTAGAGTCCCCATCAAATTTGTCCGGCAGGGACAAGCGGAGGCTAGGAGCGGCCACTCGCTGCGGAGGGGGTGCAGGAGCTGGCGGAAGAGATTGTTGCTGCTGTAGCAGTGGCAGAAGTTGCTGTAACATGGCGGTCAACTGCGACAGCTGCTGTCCTTGTTGGGCAATTTGCTGCGATTGCTGGGCGACCACCGTGGGTAGGTCAGCGAGACTTGGCAGCGGCACCTCAGCGGGATCCATGGCCGCATCTACTGTTATGATTCGGCTAGCAGGATGTGGATCCACTGTGTCAGCGATGGATAGGCGTGGACCGTGTCGGTGGACCGGTTCTAGGGTTGCTACTGGTTTTCACAAGAGCCCGCCGCAAAGCGGGATGGTCTTGCTGCGGCGGTAGCAACCAGGTCGTATCCACCGGCAACGGCTCAACCTCGCTGACTGCTGAGAAGGCGTGGGACAGAAGGACTAGGCAGAGGCAAGGTCAGACTTAGCAGAAGGTCGGGGCAGGCGGCAAGGTTTGTAGTCAATGAGGATAGCAGGAGATCTGGAACACAGGCTTTGGACAACACTAAACGCTTTCACTGGCACAAGGCAACAAGATCCGGCAAGGAAGTGCAGGGGAAGTGAGGTAATATGGACAGGGAGCAGGTGGAAGCTAATTAGGCTGATTGGGCCAGGCACCAATCATTGGTGCACTGGCCCTTTAAATCTTAGAGAGCTGGCGCGCGCCCTAAGGAGCGGAGCCGCGCGCGCCAGGACGTGACAGCCGGGGACCGGGACAGGTGAGTGACTTGGGATGCGATTCGCGAGCGGGCGCGTCCCGCTATGCGAATCGCATCCCCGCCGGCAATGTCAGTGCAGCGCTCCCGGTCAGCGGGTCTGAATGGGGCACTGCAGAGAGAGGAACGCCGCGAGCGCTCCGGGGAGGAGCAGGGACCTGGAGCGCTCGGCGTAACATATCCAGGGCCGTTAAAAGGAATTTGGGGGCCCCAAGCAAAATGGACATGGAGGCCCCCCCCCTTTGATGTTCACGCACGTCACGCTCTGGGGCGTCAGGACATAGTAACGCCGGCCCTTGAATTCTGGGAGCGCAACATGAGCGAACGTCAATACGATGCACATTAGGTGCAGCAGTGTTCCCCCCACATTAGGTGCAGCAGTGTTCCCCCCACATTAGGTAGGCAGTGTTCCCCCCACATTAGGTGCAGCAGTGTTCCCTACCCATACCCCCTGTCCAGACCCCCCCCCCCCCAGGGCCATTTTTTTTGGTGGGGGTTTGACTGCTAAGACCCCCACCGATCACCTCGGTTAAAGTGGTTCTCCAGCTGTTGGAAAGCTAAAACTCCCATCATGTCTGGAGAGCCTCTGGCAATGGGAGTTGTAGTTTTGTAACAGCTGGAGAGACACAGATTGGACACAGTTTTACCCATCATCACTGCAGAACTTACAAGTGACTACAGCTCTGATGGGACAGTCAGGAGAACACACAATGATATCAGTGACCTGAGTGACGTCTTCTGACCTGAGTGATATCTTCTCTGTTATCTTTTCTTCTTCATCTGGTCCAGAGACCAGGTCTTCCTTCAGCTCCATCTTCTCTGCAGAGTCTGATATCCAGACATCATTGGCTCCTCACTTTGTCAGCAGATCCTCATCCTCTGCATGAAGACAGTAATCATTATAACTTTGCTAGAAAGTGTACCCTAAATAAAATACTGCCCCACACTGTACCCTGAATATAATACTGCTATACACTGTACCCTGAATATAATCCTACCACACACTGTACCCTAAATATAATACTGCTATACACAGTACCCACTAAATATAATACTACCACACACTGTACCCACTAAATATAATACTGCCATTCACTGTACCCACTAAATATAATACTGCCCCACACTGTACCCTAAATAAAATACTGCCCCACACTGTACCCTGAATATAATACTGCTATACACTGTACCCTGAATAAAATACTGCTATACACTGTACCCTAAATAAAATACTGCCCCACACTGTACCCTGAATATAATACTGCCATACACTGTACCCACTAATATAATACTGCCCCACACTGTACCCTGAATATAATACTGTCACACACTGTACCCACTAAATATAATACTGCCCCACACTGTACCCTAAATAAAATACTGCCCCACACTGTACCCTGAATATAATACTGCTATACACTGTACCCTGAATAAAATACTGCTATACACTGTACCCTAAATAAAATACTGCCCCACACTGTACCCTGAATATTATACTGCCATACACTGTACCCACTAATATAATACTGCCCCACACTGTACCCTGAATATAATACTGTCACACACTGTACCCACTAAATATAATACTGCCCCACACTGTACCCTGAATATACTTCTGCCACACACTGTACCCACTAAATATAATTCTGCCACACACTGTACCCACTAAATATAATTCTGCCACACACTGTACCCTGAATATAATGCTGCTCCACACTGTATCCACTGAATACAATAATGCCACACATGCATACACATCATATATACATATACACCCCCCCTCTTATCCTCTGTGTCCTCATCACCCCCATAACCCCCCCGCCAAACCTCTCCTCGTCATTACTATAACTTCCCCCCCCCCCACCTCTCCTCATCACTTTTATAACCAGGGGGGGTGATGAGGAGAGGTGCAAGGGGGGGCACCTCTCATCACCCCCATAACACCCCCCTGCACCTCTCATCACCCCCATAACACCCCCCTGCACCTCTAATTACCCCCATAACACCCCCCCTCCACCTCTCATCACCCCCATAACCCCCCCCTGCACCTCTCATCACCCCCATAACACCCCCCCTGCACCTCTCATCACCCCCCATAACACCCCTACTGCACCTCTCATCACCCCCATAACACCCCTGCACCTCTCATCACCCCCATAACACCCCCCCTGCATCTCTCATCACCCCCATAACACCCCCTGCATCTATCATCACCCCCATAACACCCCCCTGCATCTGTCATGACCCCCATAACACCCCCCTGCATCTCTCATGACCCCCATAACACCCCTGCATCTCTCATGACCCCCATAACACCCCCCTGCATCTCTCATGACCCCCATAACACCCCCCCTGCATCTCTCATGACCCGCATAACACCCCCCTGCATCTCTCATGACCCCCATAACACCCCCCTGCATCTCTCATGACCCCCATAACACCCCCCCTGCATCTCTCATGACCCCCATAACACCCCCCTGCATCTCTCATGACCCCCATAACACCCCCCTGCATCTCTCATGATCCCCATAACACCCCTGCATCTCTCATGACCCCCATAACACCCCCCCTGCATCTCTCATGACCCCCATAACACCCCCCCTGCATCTCTCATCACCCCCATAACACCCCCGCTGCATCTCTCATCACCCCCATAACACCCCCCCTGCATATCTCATGACCCCTATAACACCCCCCCTGCATCTCTCATGACCCCTATAACACCCCCCTGCATCTCTCATGACCCCCCATAACACCCCCCCCCCACACCACACACACACACACACCTCTCATCACCATTGCAGTCCCCTAACCACCGTACAACCCCCCCTCCCCCTGGGCCCCCCGCACCAGTGTACTTACCCTGCCGCGGATCGTTGCAGCGGCGTGAGTCTGCTGCTGCTCCTGTCACTGCATGGAGGATGCTGGAGGTTCGCGTGGGGACGTAGGCAGGGACAGGTCAGGTGATTGGCGTAGACGTGCGTGCCTGAGCGGGGCACGTGATGTCTCTACTCCCATCAGCCCCTGACCTGTCCGGTGTCGGTTTGTTTCTTAAGGGGCCCCCGCCCTACAAAGGTGATTTAATTGAAATGTGCGGGCCTCCCGAAGTGCCCTGTCGCTACAGGATGGGCAAGCACCGGCTCTACTCGGGGCCCCCCAGCCAGCTCGGGGCCCCAAGCAATTGCTTGGTTTGCCGGTCTGGTAGCGACAGGCCTGGCTATATCTAACAGTATAAGAAGGTCCCCAAACCTAACCGATCTAAACTTTTGACATGTTAAAATGTATTTAAAAGACAATAACACATTCATCATGTGTATTCATCATGCCTGCAGATATAACTACAAAAAACATACAATATGCATAGGTTTCTTCCCTATCTTCTAAGATGCAGATGTTATTTTGTAGTGCTCCTCAAGAGAAGTAGTTATTCATTGCTTTCCTACTTACTCTGGTCATTAAGCTTTTGAAGCCAATGGAGACGGATCTGGCTGATAAATCTGTAGTCATTATAACTCATCTACACTCTACATTTTCTTTTCAGATACAGTACAGTTCAGTCTTGGAGTTTTGCCCAATGTGTTCATCATTGTTCAGCTATGACATGTGGCTTGGTGATTACAGAATATAGGACTTAATTATACCTGTGCAGTTCTGAAAGCTGGGTAATTATGGCACCAGTATCCAAACCAATGACAGGCAGCTATCTCCATGACAGCGAGTGCTTACAACAGCAGGGAATGAGCTTCAGATCAGTGAATTAGAAGCACATAACAAAGTTGTAACTCAAATTACATCCAGTAATGTGAGCTTCCTGGCTTTTGAGAATGTCCCAGGGAGAAGATAGAGAAAAAGCAAACATGATTGGCTGCATGGAAATGTTGAAACAACAGGGTGTTCATTAACTGTTATCAGAGCTGCGAGGATGCTGCTTATTCCGGCGATCATTGAACAGCTAACACATTAACAGGCACCTTTTCCTAATGAGACATAAAATTAATATCTTGATTTTCATTTACGCTAATAGTAAAAAGCGGGCTGATATGTTTGATGACTTTTAGAGAGTTTAAGCAGTATGTGTCCTACTTTCCATTGTGTCTTCTATTGTGTATAAAGTATATTCCATCAGCTACCACTTGTGATAGGAAATGTATTCTCACATGTAGATATGATATGTTAACAACTACAACTTTTAAATAGCCCTCTGTATAAACTCATGTGAAACGTACATTCTAATCCTGTAGAGCAGGATATGCCTCTAAGACAACTATTAACCTGAAATATTTTTTTATTTTATTTTGCAAGGATCTATTTGTAGTAAATGTAAATGACAAGGAGGTGGTGTGTGTGCCATATAATGTGGATCTCAGGTTTTTATTTTTTAGAAATATTGGGGCACTTTATTTATTTAACTAAATAATGGGATTATGAAAAACAATCACATAAGGGTTATTGGCTTGCTATCTTGTAATTATTTTGCTTGTAGTTTATAAATCCTTGGCAGGCTAGTACAATTAAAGGGCAGTAAGGGGATTAATTTTTAATGGCAGTAAAGGGGTTAATTTTACATTTCCTAGTGGTCTGGGTTAGGGAAGGAGTAAATTCAGGTTGCCCCTTGAGGTCTAGTCCTCTGAGGACCCCCAAGGAGAAAGGGAGCCCTTAACAATGTGGTGTCCCGGCACCGTATTTCATACTGTGCCTTGGTAGGGGGGATCCCCAAAGTCAGAGTCCCTAGGACTGTCAGGGTCCGCTTCCCTAGTTAGCCCCTAGTCACCCCTTAGTAAGTTGATATTTATAAATATTATCATTGTAAATATGTATATTGTGTTAGTCACTTGTTTAGTGTCGCAGGACCTGCGGGTCATGTGACTTGGTTCAGAGCTCTATGGTATGTTGAAGGACCTTAGGTGGTTCTTAAGTCACGTGTTCACCCATAATGCCGTGTAACGGTGAGTGACAGTTGTTTTGGACCATCCAAAACGGCCAGCCCCTGCACATATAAAGGAGCTGCGGCCATTAATCGCTCTCTTCTCTCTTGGGTTGCTGACTCTGAATGAGGTAGGACCTCCGCAATTTTCCACCACATCGGTTAGATATCTATAATTCCCCGCTACTCTCTGCAAGATCACAGGACCTAAACTCACCCCTAAATCCAGCGGATCTATGCAACAGAATCTTCCTAAAGCTACATTGAGCTTATCTGATCTCAACCAACTGTCAATCGCTGCTCAACTAGAAATAGACTCTGTTAACTGGACTGTTGTTGCTATTACCTGCTACAGAAAATCTTCAGCAAAAATTCCTGCAAGTTTTCAGTTAAACAACGGTTGTGGACAATCCATTTATTACGCATTCACCTATCGCTCTTGGGAAGGGTGGCGATAGGCCCAGCACCATTACAGTATTTAACCCTCACCCTGGCATCACGAGTGACAGGGGTTAACAGCGCCCTTTATTATCCAGAAAAGCAACACCCCAACTACCCTACATACCCCACCAAGGCACCAAAACAACTTCTCTCCAGAGGTGTTGGTGTGAATCTTTAGATATATTAATTAAGATAGTGCTACTGTCCTGAAAAATAACCCTTTAGCTAAAGGGTGCATCAAACAAAATGCATTGAAAAGTTATGGTGTACCTATAATTGTATTCATGTATTTGCCCTCTGGAAATAATTCGCCATATTCTAACTAAAATTTGTGGAGGCTGGAACCTGTCTAACATAAAAAAAAAACTCAGACCAATAATTCCACCACCTCTGCAGTGCCAATGCTGCTTCAGTGCCCCGCTAGGCCTGCTGTCTTGTACATTGCTCATATGGAGATTCAGCCAGTTCTAGTCTGGTCCAGTTCTGCGGCTGTTAGTATGGACTGATTGTGTCAGCAGCTTCTGATTGCCAAGGTAAACGATGCAGGAAGATGATGTAGGGGGCTTTGCATACCTTCAGTATATATATTTCCTGGCTCCTGTAACTGGGCATTGTATTAACTACTGGTTGCTGCTTGATCCTGACCTTGGACTTGTTTGACTTTTCTCTTTTATATTTTCTGCCTGGTAGCTGCTGTCTGACTTCTGGCTCTGACTTTTGACTCTGTTCCTAACTCTGCCCTGGCCTGCTGCATCCTGACTGCGGCTGCTATTCTGGTGATGACTCTTGGCCATATTACTGACTGTGCTACTACATCAGCACTACAACAAAGTCCAAAACATTGCTGAGGATAACCCCTTGAGGACACAGTGATTTTCCATTTTTTAGTTTTTTCCTCCTTGCTTTTTAATAGCCAGTTTTTCAACTTTCCATCTACGTGACCATATGAGGGCTTTTTGTATGGAGGACCAATTGTTCTTTGTAATGACATCATAATTTTACCATAATATCTAAGCCGAAGCCAAAAAAAAAGGTTATTTGTGCTACTTTTGTATTTTATTTCTATGTAATGCACTATACATTTAACTTTGCAGACTTACAGTGCTTTTTACAGACATTTATTTATTCTGTAGGCCAGTACAATTACAACAATTTTATAGGTTTTATTTTACTATTTTGTATTACTTTTCTTTGTGAGAAAATGAGTATGCTCAAAATTGTCCTCTTCTGACCCCCCTATAACACTTATGTTTCTGTATACAGGGCTGTATGAGTGCTCGGTGTTTGTGCCATGATCTGTACTTTTTATTTGCACCATTTTTGTTTAGATGGAACCTTTTTGATCACTTTTTATTCTTTTTTTTTCCTGGTATGCAAAGTGATCAAAAAATCTGCAATTGTGGACCTTGGTATTTACTGCATAGTTTCATTAGCATTATATTTTAAAAGTTCGGACATTTCCACCCACAACAATACCAGATATGTTCATTTTTGTTTACATTATTTTATTTGAAAAATAGGAAAAGGGGGTGATTTAAAGTTTCATTATGGGAGGCAGACAATGTCAGAGCTGCAGGAAATGCTAGCAGAAATATATGGGTGTATAAGGAGAGGTATTAGCAGTAAAAATAGGGAAGTGCTCATGCCGCTGTACAGAACAAACTCCATCTCATTTGGAGTATTGTGTGCAGTACTGGAGACCATGGCCGACATTTATCATTGTCTTTAGACAGTTTTTTGTGTTTAGAAAAGGCGCAAAAAAGGCGCAAGCAGGGTTTATTTGTGTCTTTTTGCACCTTTTGGTTTACACATTTCTGCTGATTTTGAGTTGCAATCCAGTGATTTTGGTAATACACATGATATGGAAGGGTTTTATGAACTGCGCCTTTTTGTGAAAATGCGCAAAAAAGGTGCAAAGCCACTGAAAAGTCTCTAAAACTACACCAGCTCAGACCTAGCTTAGCTTTTTGGTGTATGTGAAGAGAGAAATTTCAGAAAATGTGACCTGCACAAAGGCCGGCATTTATCGTTGTAGGTGTAAGTGAAGCATTTTTCTGCACCTTTTTTTGTGTGCTGTAATGTGTAGGAGAATGATATTTATTATGTACACAGAGCATTTGATAAATTTTGTGCAGGTCACATTTTCTGAAATTTCTCTCTTCACATACACCAAAAAGCTAAGCTGTCTGGGCTGGTGTAGTTTTAGACACTTTTCTATGGCTTAGCTCCTTTTTTGCGCCTTTTTACAAAAAGGCGCAGTTCAAAAATGTGTAAACCAAAAGGCGAAAAAAAGGTGCAAATAAACCCTGCTTGTGCCTTTTTTGTGCCTTTTCTAGACACAAAAAACAGTCTAAAGACAATGATAAATGTCAGCCAAAATTTATCAAATGCTCTGTGACCATTTAAATGGGTTATCCAGCATAAGGTGATTTTAGTACGTACCTGGCAGACAGTAATGGACATGCTTAGGAAGGATCTGTGCTTGTCTTGGGCTAAATGGCTATGTTGTGAGATTACCATAACACTGTGGCTAGCTTTCTCTGAACTTGTATTTCCTGTTTTCAGTTTTCTTGTTTGCCTACAAATCCCATGATACAATTTTCCTTCTTCCCACACATCAGCCACCCCACCCATTGAAACATAAATGAGCTGCAGACCTGTGGTTTTCAATCAGAGTGCCTCCAGCTGTTGCATTACTTGCAGATTGCTCTCTCCACCCATTGAAGCAGACAGGCTCCCTATCATCAGCTGACTAGTGAGTCAGCTCTTGACCACATTGAAAGCTGGGAAAAATCCAAGACAGCAGTCATTTTGTATGCTGTTAAAAATAAATATTGCAATGAAAATCTCAAGAATTGTGAGAAAACCGTCACACAGGTAAAGACACTATATTATGAACTACACTAACTTTACAGCCCCTGTAGATTAGTCAAATAAAAAAAATTCCCGGAATACCCCTTTAATAAATTTGGTGCTCCTACACATTACCAGCACACAAAAAAGGTGTAAAAAAAATGCTTCACTTACACCTACAATGATAAATTCTGGCCCATATCTCCAAAGGGTATAGATATTTTAACCCCTTAAGGACTCAGCCCATTTTGGCCTTAAGGACTCAGACAATTTAATTTTTACGTTTTCATTTTTTCCTCCTCGCCTTCTAAAAATCATAACTCTTTTATATTTTCATCCACAGACTAGTATGAGGGCTTGTTTTTTGCGCGACCAGTTGTCCTTTGTAATGACATCACTCATTATATCATAAAATGTATGGCGCAACCAAAAAACACTATTTTTGTGGGGAAATTAAAACGAAAAACGCAATTTTGCTAATTTTGGAAGGTTTTGTTTTCACGCCGTACAATTTCTGGTAAAAATGACATGTGTTCTTTATTCTGAGGGTCAATACGATTAAAATGATACCCATTATTATATACTTTTATATTATTGTTGCGCTTAAAAAAAATCACAAACTTTTTAACCAAATTAGTACGTTTATAATCCCTTTATTTTGATGACCTATAACTTTTTTATTTTTCCGTATAAGCGGCGGTATGGGGGCTCATTTTTTGCGCCATGATCTGTACTTTTTTTTTATACCACATTTGCATATAAAAAACTTTTAATACATTTTTTATAATTTTTTTTTAAATAAAATGTATTAAAAAAGTAGGAGTTTTGGACTTTTTTAATTTTTTTTCGTTCACGCCGTTCACCGTACGGGATCATTAACATTTTATTTTAATAGTTCGGACATTTACGCACGCGGCGATACCAAATATGTCTATAAAAAATGTTTTTTACGCTTTTTGGGGGTAAAATAGGAAAAAACGGACGTTTAACTTTTTTATTGGGGGAGGGGATTTTTCACTTTTTTTTAACTTTAACTTTTACATTTTTTTACATTTTTTTTTACACTTGAATAGTCCCCATAGGGGACTATTCATAGCAATACCATGATTGCTAATACTGATCTGTTCTATGTATAGGACATAGAACAGATCAGTATTATCGGTCATCTCCTGCTCTGGTCTGCTCGATCACAGACCAGAGCAGGAGACGCCGGGAGCCGCACGGAGGAAGGAGAGGGGACCTCCGTGCGGCGTTATGAATGATCGGATCCCCGCAGCAGCGCTGCGGGCGATCCGACCGTTCATTTTAATCGCGAACTGCCGCAGATGCCGGGATCTGTATTGATCCCGGCACCTGAGGGGTTAATGGCGGACGCCCGCGAGATCGCGGGCGTCGGCCATTGCCGGCGGGTCCCTGGCTGCGATCAGCAGCCGGGATCAGCCGCGCATGACACGGGCATCGCTCCGATGCCCGCGGTTATGCTTAGGACGTAAATGTACGTCCTGGTGCGTTAAGTACCACCTCACCAGGACGTACATTTACGTCCTGCGTCCTTAAGGGGTTAAAGAGAGTTCAGAGAAGAGCTACTAAACTAGTATAAGAGTAAAACTTACCAGGAAAGGTTAAAGGGCCTTAACATGTATAGCTTGGCGTTAATATGGCAGGCGTTAATAGCCTCCATGCGGCGATCGCCGCGGCCGTCTATTAACCCTTTAGATCGCCGCTGTCAAAGTTCGCAGCGGCATCTAAAGGTGCATGTATCCTGTAGCCTGAGGGCTTACCTCTCCTCCTGTGTCGGCTCCGGTGCTCTGAATGATAGAGCTTGGCAAAAATGTACTGCGTAAAAATGGAAGCCCCCAAAATTTACAAAATGGTGTTTTTTCTTCAATTTTGTCGCACAATGATTTTTTTTTCCTGTTCACCGTAGATTCGACTGATGACTGATGTCATCAGACATCATGACTGATGTCATTACAAAGTAAAATTAGTGGCGCAAAAACTGAGCCATCATATGGATTTTTAGGTGGAAAATTGAAAGGGTTATGATTTTTAAAAGGTAAGGAGGAAAAAATGAAAGTTCAAAAACAGAAAAACGCTTGGTCCTTAAGGGGTTTAAAGAAGAAAGGGGCAAAGGTTTCTGCAGTAATTTCAGGAAGCATTACTTTACTGAGAGAGTAGTGGATGCATGGAATAGCCTTCCTGCAGTAGTGGTAGCTGTAAATACAGTGAAGGAGTTTAAGCATGCATGGGATAAGCATAAGGCTATCCTTCATATAAGATAGGGCCTGGGACTATTGATATTATTCAGAATATAAGACACAATAGATGGTCCAAATGGTTCTTATCTGCCGACACATTCTATATTTCTATATGATGGGCTTATTCATATTAACACTTTATTTATTTATATTTTTTTTTTTACTATTTTTTTTAGTTCACATAGGGGGCTATTACATGCAGTCTTTTGATTGCAAAGACTGTTTAATGCTTAGCTATAGCATAGCATTGATCAGTGTTATCAACGATCTGCTTATAAAGGCTGCTGAGGCTGCCTTGATCCTCAGAGTGCTGATTCGATGACAGAGAGGCAAAAGGGGACCCTCTGGATGGTTTTTCAGCTGATTAGGACCCTGGGATTGCTCCGAGGAGGTCCCGATCAGCCCCCCCCCCCCCCCCCCCCCGAACACACCGACACCAGTAATCAGTAATTTGCACTTTTAGATGCCGCAATTAACTTTGATCATAGTATCTATACTGTTAATGAAGCGCTCAGCTTGTGAGCTCGCTTCATACACCTGGTCAGCAATCAGGGCAGCAACCCTGGATCCTTAAGGTGTTAAGGGTAGATGCCAGGGGATCACTTGGACTATGCACCCAAGTCTAGCCAGTAGCTAGAGGCTTTAAAGGGGTTATCCAGGAATAAAAAAACAGAGATAATTTATTTCATAGACCTCTCCCTGTCTGTCTGCAGGTTGGGTGTGGTTCTGCAGCTCAGTTTCATTGCAGTAAATGGAGCCAAGATGTAATACCCCACCCAAGCTGGAGACAGACGGGGAGCAGTCTTTGAAAGAAAATAGGTTTGTTTTTCCGTTCCTGGATAACCCCTTTAAGAATCCACATCTCTGGTACAAAACTGAATCATAGCTTGTAGGATATATTAAAGGATTATTTCTAACTTCCTCTTTACCTTGTGTGAACGGCCCCACAGAGTTCAGGCCAGTGGCAAACAATCAGTCATATACAATCACATACATACCGATACAGGTAAACACATTTCATTCACTTACTAGTTTTTATCTTGCTCAAACTTACTCTGCTGAGTACTCTGAGTACAAAGATAAATAAAGACCTGCGACATCTGTCACTTATAATGTAAACACACTGATAAGGTGCCCAAACAGGACTCCTACAATCTCCCAGCCTGCCAGCAGTTTCCTGCTTTGTGCAGAGAAAGATGTCACCAGCCCTACTGCTTCTAGAGTGCAGAAGCAGGGTCATTCACCTAGACAATGACCTGTCAACAAGGGAAGCTTGAATGGGCATGGTCATTAAAACTAATTTTTACTATTGCACACCTTATGGTAAAGTTTTCTATGTTTCATTTCTGTTTTAAAGAGCCACTAGGTGTCTCCCTACTTGTCCAGAGCACAATTTCCCCCATCTCTTGCACAGACTTTGGACTCCTGCCGGCCTGGCAGAAGTCCAAAATCAGGAAATGCAGTCTGGAGTGCTGAGGGGTGTGTGTCCAGCCTTAGCCAATCATAGCTCATCTCAAACGGAACTGCTCTGGGCTGTATGTAGTAGAGTGGTGAGGAAATTCTCCCCTGTATGGCTTCAGATGATGTCACGCCTGCTGGGTAACGCCCTTTCCCAGTCTGTGAATCTGACTGAGACTGAGCAGAAAATACAGATCAATATCAAGGTAGAAAATTAAAAAATTATAAAAATAAAGGCTAGGGGTGGTTTATCATGATGGGGGCAGTGAACTGGGAGGATTACATAATTTAACAAGATGATGACAGGTACTCATTAAAAAAGCCCAGTAACTGCCATTATGCAAAACTTTTGACATGTCCTTGTGACAGGTCAAATGTTTTGATTGGGGGGAATATGAGTGTTCAGGCCTCTGCCAATCAGATGAATGAACCAGGAGAAGTCTGCACTGCCGCATGCTCTTCTCCCTGTCTTTCCCCTGCCTGTGTCACGTGATCGAGCCACTCTCATAAACCTCAATGGAGAGTTTGTCTCGATCAGGTGATATGAAGCCGGAAGAGAATGTCTGTCACGATTCGGCAGGCTGGAGGTGGATCCTCTGTGTCAGCGAGGGATTGGCGTGGACCGTGTCGGTGGACCGGTTCTAAGTTGCTACTGGTTTTCACCAGAGCCCGCCGCAAAGCGGGATGGTCTTGCTGCGGCGGTAGCAACCAGGTCGTATCCACCGGCAACGGCTCAACCTCGCTGACTGCTGAGAAGGCGTGGGACAGAAGGACTAGGCAGAGGCAAGGTCAGACGTAGCAGAAGGTCGGGGCAGGCGGCAAGGTTCGTAGTCAAGGAGGATAGCAGGAGATCTGGAACACAGGCTTTAGACAACACTAAACGCTTTCACTGGCACAAGGCAACAAGATCCGGCAAGGAAGTGCAGGGGAAGTGAGGTAATATAGCCAGGGAGCAGGTGGAAGCTAATTAGGCTGATTGGGCCAGGCACCAATCATTGGTGCACTGGCCCTTTAAATCTTAGAGAGCTGGCACGCGCACGCCCTAAGGAGCGGAGCCGCGCGCGCCAGGACATGACAGCCGGGGGCCGGGACAGGTGAGTCACTTGGGATGCAATTCGTGAGCGGGCGCGTCCCACTATGCGAATCGCATCCCCGCCGGCAGTGTCAGTGCAGCGCTCCCGGTCAGTGGGTCTGACCGGGGCGCTGCAGAGAGAGAAACGCCGCGAGCGCTCCGGGGAGGAGCAGGGACCCGGAGCGCTCGGCGTAACAATGTCCTGAGCACTAACTTCTCCTGGCTCATTCTCCTGATCGGCAGAGGTCTTAACACTCAGAACCCCACTGATCAAAACTTTTGACATGTCGTTAGGACATGTCAAAATTTTTGCATAATGACATGATAAGTTAAAAGAGAGCTGAGCAGTTCACATGGTTAGAGAAGCAGTGAATATAGATGAGGTAGGTGTATGTGCCTCAGCCATTGAGGGATAATCACACACTGCACATTGAAACACAGCTCTCTGAGCTGAGGAGGGAGTGTAACATGACAAAGTGAAGTGTCGGGCACCAGGCAAAGGCATGCCTGACTGTCATCATGTGTGATAAGAAATACTTGACTTCCTGCCTGGAGGAAAAGCAGAGAGTAGCAGGGTATGTGCTCAGCAAAGATAACACTATACATTGCAAAGTTATATCATTTTAATATGTGCAGCTAAACAAAGGTAATTTCATTTGGCTGGAATTCAAGAAAGGACAACTGATGAACTGGCTTTAACGTCTTGAGTGCCCAAGGTCATTGATGTATGCAGGTAGGAAAAGCTATTGTAGCACAAATTCATGAAAAAGTTAATGCTGGCTTTGATAAAACAGAAAACACTGTACATACTAGCAAAAGACTGTGCAAAGTGCCCATAATAACCCCTGTTTTGCACTGAAAGCACATACAAGCGGCACATGAGCATCAAAACTGGACCTTAGGGCAATAGAAAAAGGCCCTGGTCGAATAAAATGGTCTTTTTTGTACTTACTGTAGATGACTGTGTGGTTGTGTTGCTAACCTCGGGAAAATTGCACCAGGAAAAACAATGGGAGTGATGTAGGCTGGCTGAGGCAGTTTGATGCTCAGTGCAAAGTCCAGCGAATAGGAGAAAGAGGCGACACTCACGTGTCTCTAAATCACTAATAGTGGTGGGTAACAAACGTGGCAGGTGTGTCCCATGGAGTAATAGCAATAGCTGTTTTGCAATTAATTTGCTTCTTCATAGTTACATAGTTAGTATGGCTGAAAAAAGACAAACGTCCATCAAGTTAAACCAGGGAATTCAGGGGTTTGGTGGGATAAAGGGGAAGGGATGGGATTTTATATTTCTGCATAAGCATTAACCCCTTCCCGCTATAGGATGTATGCATACGTCCAGTCATCCGACACGTTCGCGCAATTGGACGTATGCATATGTCACAGCGATCTCCGGCACTGCCGTGGGCAGCGCAGGAGATCGGAGTCCCGCCGCAGCTGCCGGAGCCGCGATCACGCCGGTCCCGGCAGCATTAACCCCATAGATTATGTGATCAATCCTGATCACGGCATCTATGGTGTTGACAGGGGGAGCGCTCTCCCCCTGTTCTCCAGTGGCGGCGGCGGCGGGTCGCTGTTGGTTGCTATGGCAGCAGGAGGTCAGATCATGACCTCCTATATGCCTGCTACGGAAGCCTGCGAGATCCAGCAAGAGGCTGGATCGCACAGGCTGTAGTGTGTACAGCTCATCAGGTTATACTGTGCTGCAGTACAAATGTATTGCAGCATTGTATAACCTGTAAAAAGTGTAAACAATAAAATACAATAAAAAGTTCTTCAATAAAAGTATGAAGTGTAAAAAAAAAATAAAAAAATGCCCCTTTCCCAATAAAAGCCCTGTATTATCACCAAAAAAGATTAAAAACACAAATCATATACATAATAGGTATTGCCACATCCGTAATGACGTGTAATATAAAACTATAATGAAAATTATCCCGCACGGTGAACGCCGTAAAAAAAACCATTAAAAAAAGCGCAAAATTTGCCAATTTTGGTACGAATAAAAAAGATCAAAAGGTAGCACGTAGCACAAAAATCATACCAATAAAAAGTACAGCTCATCCCTCAAAAATTAAGCCCTTACTCAATGGCGTCGGACGAAAAATAAAAAAGTTACGGCTGTTGGAAAATGAATGGCAGAAAAAGAATTTTGCTCAGAAAAGGAAAAAGAACATAGAAATCTATATAAAATGGGTATCGCCATAATCGTACTGACCCACAGAATAAATATAACATCACTTTTACCACACAGTGTACAACATAAAAAAAAAATGCCAGAAATAATTTTTCACAATATTTTGCACCAGTTATATAAAGTACAATATGTCCCGAAAAAACTATCTCAGAATCGGTCTGCTCAGAAAAAGCGTTCTAAAGTAATTACCATTTAAAGAGATACATGTCAAATAAAAAAAAAAAAAGAGCATGGTCATAGAGGTAAAAAAATGGGTCAGTCCTTAAGGGGTTAATGTTATTTTGTTCCAGGAATGTATCTAACCCTGTTTTAAAGCTATCAATTGTTACTGCTGTGACCAGTTCCTGAGGTAGACTTTTCCATAAGTTCACAGTTCTTATGGTAAAGAAGGCGTGTCGCCCCTTGCAACTAAACCTTTTCTTTTCCAGATGGAGGGAGTGCCCCCTCGTCTTTTGAGGGGGTTTAACCTGGAACAGTTTTTCTCCATATTTTTTGTATGGGTCATTTATATACTTATATACATTGATCATATCCCCCCTTAAAACGTCTCTTCTCAAGACTAAACAATTGTAACTCTTTTAATCGTTCCTCATAGCTAAGATGTTCCATGCCCCATATTAGTTTAGTCGTGCGTCTCTGCACCCTTTCCAGCTCCACAGTGTCCATTTTGTGGACTGGTGACCAAAACTGAACAGCATATTCCAGGTGAGGCCGTACCAATGCTTCATAAAGGGGTAGTATACCTCCTTTTATACACATCAATATCCTGCTGGCCTTGGAAGCAGCAGCCTGACATTGCATGCTATTCTGTAGTCTGTGATCTACAAGTACACCCAGATCCTTCTCTACCACTGACTCTCCCAGTTTAATTCCCCCTAAGACATATGACGCACAAAGGTTATTAGTACCCAGATGCATAACTTTACATTTATCCACATTGAACCTCATTTGCCAAGTGGATGCCCAGACACTCAGTCTGTCCAAGTCATCTTGTAACTTATGCCCATCCTCTATAGACTGTACTGTGCTACAAAGCTTAGTGTCATCTGCAAAGATAGAAACAGAGCTGTTAATACCATCCTCTATATCATTAATAAATAAATTAAACAATAGCGGGCCCAGTACTGAACCTTGGGGTACACCACTAATAACTGGGGACCAATCAGAGTATGAATCCTTGACCACCACTCTCTGGGTACGATCCATAAGGCAGTTTTCAATCCAGTTACAAACTAAAGTTTCCAAACCCAAAGACCTTAACTTACCTGTCAGACGTCTATAAGGGAAAGTATCAAACGCTTTTGCAAAATTCAAAAACACTATCCACAGGCTTCTGCTCTCATTTTCATGAAAGCAAATTAGATTAGTTTAACAACTTCTATCCTTAGTAAACCCATGCTGGCTATCACGTATAATACTTTTATCCTCTATGTATTCCTGTATGTAGTCTCCTATGAGTCCTACAAACAATTTTCCCACAATGCACGTTAAGCTTACCGGTCTATAATTACCTGGGGAAGACCTAGAGCCCTTTTTGAAGATTGGTACCACATTCGCCTTGTGCCAGTCCCTCGGCACAATACTGTATTTTTTGAAGGCTATTTTTTTGTTGTTTATTGCACTTTTGACATAATTTGTCAGCCATATAGGATTTAGTTTTAATCATTTTAATTTGTTCCCCTGTTAGACTCTGCGCTCTGGCCGCAAGCACAGTCCCTGTGCCCCTGTCTGCCGGCGGCGCTGGGATTCGCATGCGAATCCCAGCTCGTCACTCACCATGCTCCGCTGCCGCCTCCTCCCCTGTGTCTCAGCTCAAGCGTGCGTGTACCCGTCTCCTAGGGCGCGCACGCGCCGGAGCTCTGAAATTTAAAGGGCCAGTACACCCATAATTACTGTCACACCTGTCACTACATTATAAAGTTCCTGCACCTCCTCCACTTCCCTGCCGAATCTTCAGTGCCCCTAGCCTGAGATTAAGTGTTCCCTAGTACCTGTTTGCCTTATCCGTGTATCCAGACCTTCCCGCTACGTTATAGACTTCGCACCTTTGCCGCCTGCCTTGACCTTCTTCTATGTCTGACTACGCTACTGCCTTATCCTCCGGTACCTCACCTTGCCCAACTAACTGTGTGGTCGAGTCGTGTCGGGGGTAGCGACCTGGGTGTCGCCTGCCACAGCAAGCCCATCCTGCCTTGCGGCGGGCTCTGGTGAACACCAGCGGCACCTTAGACTCCGCTCCCCGATACGGTCCATGTCATCAGCCACACAAGTTAGAGGATCCATGCCCAGCTCTGTTACATTCCCTTAAGAATAAATGTAGCCATATAGCTATTCAGCGTTTATTTGAAAATTTCCCATTTACCATCTGTATCAGTATTTGAGAACACCTCCTCCCAGCCTATGTCCTGTAGTGCCGCTCTCCACCCAGGTAAGTTTGCCTTTTTAAAGTTATAAGTTTTTGCCCTCCCAGCCTATCTTTGTTTTTTACACTTTAAGTCAAAAGTAACTATATTGTGGTCGCTATTACCAAGGTTTTCCCGCACAGTTACATTACCAACCACCTCTGCGTTGTTGGAAATGATCAGATCCAACAAGGCATCACTTCTTGTTGGGTCCTCCACAAACTGGCCGATAAAATTATCCTGCAATAAATTTAGGAATTGTCTCCTCTAGTTTTAGTCAACCCCGGACCCCAATCTATATCTGGGTAGTTAAAATCTTCCTTTATTACCACTGTGCCTGCCTGGGCAGCCCTCTCTATTTGTGTATGCAGCTGACCTATCTCCTCAGTGGTGTTTGGGGGGGTCTATATATTACACCAAAAATGATCTTTTCAGTGTTTCCTTCCTTTTGTAATTCTACCCACGGTGATTCCACATCCTCAGAATCATCACACGCTATGGCATCGTTCACACTGACTTTCATACCACTTCTAACATACACCACCACCTTTCCTGTTCTCCCTATCCTTGCGAAACAGTGTAAACCCCTGCAGATTGACAGCCCAGTCATGCGAGGAGTCCAGCCATGTCTCACTGACCCCAACTATATCAATGTGTTCCTCCAGTATTAAGGCCTCAAGCTCCCCCATTTTATTTGCTAGGCTTCTGGCATTTGTGAACATACACTTTACACTTCCATCAAGTTTTACACATACAGTCTCACTATTGGGATTATTTGAGTTATTGGGACTAATGGAATCCTTTGAGTTATTGTGGCTAATGGGATTTTTTGAGTTATTGGGGCTAAAGGTATTATTTGAGTTATAAGGGCTAATGGTATTTTTTAAGTTATTGAGGCTAATTGCATTTTTTGAGTTATTGGTTACAATCATTTGGGCTACATTAATTTTCATGGCTGGTTTGTAGCACATGGATCTCCTTATTGTCACGATGCCGGCTGGCAGGTGGTGGATCCTCTGTGCCAGAGAGGGATTGGCGTGGACCGTGCTAGTGGACCGGTTCTAAGCCACTACTGGTTTTCACCAGAGCCCGCCGCAAAGCGGGATGGTCTTGCTGCGGCGGTAGTGACCAGGTCGTATCCACTAGCAACGGCTCACCTCTCTGGCTGCTGAAGATAGGCGCGGTACAAGGGAGTAGGCAAAAGCAAGGTCGGACGTAGCAGAAGGTCGGGGCAGGCAGCAAGGATCGTAGTCAGGGGCAACGGCAGAAGGTCTGGAATCACAGGCAAGGAACACACAAGGAACGCTTTCACTGGCACTAAGGCAACAAGATCCGGCGAGGGAGTGAAGGGGAAGTGAGGTGATATAGGGAAGTGCACAGGTGTAAACACTAATTGGAACCACTGCGCCAATCAGCGGCGCAGTGGCCCTTTAAATCGCAAAGACCCGGCGCGCGCGCGCCCTAGGGAGCGGGGCCGCGCGCGCCGGGACAGAACTGACGGAGAGCGAGTCAGGTACGGGAGCCGGGGTGCGCATCGCGAGCGGGCGCTACCCGCATCGCGAATCGCACCCCGGCCGGAGGCAGTATCGCAGCGCCCCGGGTCCGTGGAACCGACCGGGGCGCTGCGGTGAGGAGAGTGTAGCGAGCGCTCCGGGGAGGAGCGGGGACCCGGAGCGCTCGGCGTAACAGTACCCCCCCCCCTTGGGTCTCCCCCTCTTCTTGGGGCCTGAGAACCTGAGGATCAGACTTTTGTCCAGGATATTGTCCTCAGGTTCCCAGGACCTCTCTTCTGGACCACAACCCTCCCAGTCCACTAAAAAAAAATTTTTTCCTCTGACCTTTTTGGCAGCTAAAATTTCTTTGACCGAGAAGATGTCCGAGGAGCCGGAAACAGGAGTGGGAGGAACAGATTTGGGAGAAAAACGGTTGAGGATGAGTGGTTTGAGAAGAGAGACGTGAAAGGCATTAGGGATACGAAGAGAGGGAGGAAGAAGAAGTTTATAAGAGACAGGATTAATTTGACACAAAATTTTGAAAGGACCAAGATAGCGTGGTCCCAACTTGTAGCTAGGGACACGGAAGCGGACATATTTAGCGGAGAGCCATACCTTGTCTCCAGGGGAAAAAACGGGGGGAGCTCTTCTTTTCTTATCCGCGAACTTCTTCATGCGTGATGAAGCCTGTAAGAGAGAATTTTGGGTCTCTCTCCATATGATGGAAAGGTCACGAGAAATTTCATCCACAGCGGGCAGACCAGAGGGCAAGGGAGTAGGGAGGGGGGGAAGAGGGTGACGGCCGTACACCACGAAAAATGGGGATTTGGAGGAAGACTCAGAGACCCTGAAGTTATACGAGAATTCGGCCCATGGGAGGAGATCTGCCCAGTCATCCTGGCGGGAGGAAACAAAATGTCGCAAATAATCACCCAAGATCTGGTTAATCCTTTCTACTTGTCCATTGGACTGGGGATGATATGCGGAAGAAAAATTTAATTTAATCTTGAGTTGTTTACAGAGAGCCCTCCAGAATTTAGACACGAATTGGACGCCTCTATCCGAGACAATCTGCGTAGGCAACCCGTGAAGACGAAAAATGTGTACAAAAAATTGTTTAGCCAACTGAGGCGCAGAAGGAAGACCAGGAAGAGGGATGAAATGTGCCATTTTGGAGAATCGATCAACGACCACCCAAATAACAGTGTTGCCACGGGAAGGGGGTAAATCAGTATTAAAATCCATACCAATCAGAGACCAAGGCTGTTCGGGGACAGGCAGAGGATGAAGAAAACCAGCAGGCTTCTGGCGAGGAGTCTTATCCCGGGCACAGATAGTGCAGGCTCGCACAAAGTCCACAACATCCGTCTCCAGAGTCGGCCACCAATAGAAGCGGGAGATGAGTTGCACAGATTTCTTGATACCCGCATGACCTGCGAGAAGGGAGGAGTGACCCCATTTGAGGATTCCGAGGCGTTGGCGAGGAGAAACAAAGGTCTTTCCTGGAGGAGTCTGCCTGATGGAGGCAGGAGAAGTGGAGATCAGGCAGTCAGGTGGAATGATGTGTTGCGGAGAGAGTTCAACTTCTGAGGCATCCGAGGAACGAGAGAGAGCATCGGCCCTAATGTTCTTATCGGCAGGACGAAAGTGAATCTCAAAATTAAATCGGGCAAAGAACAGAGACCACCGGGCCTGGCGAGGATTCAGCCGTTGGGCAGACTGGAGGTAGGAGAGGTTCTTGTGGTCGGTGTAGATAATAACAGGAGAACTTGATCCCTCCAGCAGATGCCTCCATTCCTCAAGTGCTAATTTAATGGCTAGAAGCTCTAGATCCCCGATGGAGTAGTTCCTCTCCGCTGGAGAGAAGGTCCTAGAGAAAAAACCACAAGTGACAGCATGCCCGGAAGAATTTTTTTGTAGAAGAACAGCTCCAGCTCCCACTGAGGAGGCATCAACCTCCAATAGGAAGGGTTTGGAAGGGTCAGGTCTGGAGAGGACGGGAGCCGAAGAAAAGGCAGACTTGAGTCGTTTAAAGGCGTCTTCTGCTTGAGGAGGCCAGGACTTGGGATCAGCATTTTTTTTGGTTAAAGCCACGATAGGAGCCACAATGGTAGAAAAATGTGGAATAAATTGCCTGTAATAATTGGCGAACCCCAAAAAGCGTTGGATAGCACGGAGTCCGGAGGGGCGTGGCCAATCTAAGACGGCAGAGAGTTTGTCTGGATCCATCTGTAGTCCCTGGCCAGAGACCAAATATCCTAGAAAAGGAAGAGATTGGCATTCAAACAGACATTTCTCAATTTTGGCATAGAGTTGGTTGTCACGAAGTCTCTGAAGAACCATACGGACATGCTGGCGGTGTTCTTCTAGATTGGCAGAAAAAATTAGGATATCGTCCAGATATACAACAACACGGAAGTATAACAGATCACGAAAAATTTCATTGACAAAGTCTTGGAAGACGGCAGGGGCGTTGCACAGTCCAAAGGGCATGACCAGATACTCAAAGTGTCCATATAGGCCTTAGGGAGACCGGTTACTGGAGGAACCACAGAGTTACGGCAAGGGTTACTGGGAACCGGTTTTAGACAGTTCTTGGAACAAGAGGACCCCCAACTCTTGATCTCCCCAGTGGACCAATCCAGGGTAGGGGAATGAAGTTGAAGCCAGGGAAGTCCAAGGAGAATTTCCGAGGTGCAATTGGGGAGGACCAAAAGTTCAATCCTCTCATGATGAGATCCGATGCTCATAAGAAGGGGCTCCGTGCGGAAACGTATGGTACAGTCCAATCTTTCATTATTCACACAATTGATGTAGAGGGGTCTGGCGAGACTGGTCACCGGGATGTTGAACCTTTTGACGAGAGAGGCCAAAATAAAATTTCCTGCAGATCCAGAGTCCAAGAAGGCCACTGTAGAGAAGGAGAAGGCAGAAGCAGACATCCGCACAGGCACAGTAAGACGTGGAGAAGAAGAGTAGACATCAAGGACTGTCTCACCTTTGTGCGGAGTCAGCGTACGTCTTTCCAGGCGGGGAGGACGGATAGGACAATCTCTCAGGAAGTGTTCGGTACTAGCACAGTACAGGCAGAGGTTCTCCATACGGCGTCGTGTCCTCTCTTGAGGTGTCAGGCGAGACCGGTCGACCTGCATAGCCTCCACGGCGGGAGGCACAGGAACAGATTGCAGGGGACCAGAGGAGAGAGGAGCCGAGGAGGAGAAACGCCTCGTGCGAACAGAGTCCATATCTTGGCGGAGTTCCTGACGCCTTTCGGAAAAACGCATGTCAATGCGAGTGGCTAGGTGAATAAGTTCATGTAGATTAGCAGGAATTTCTCGTGCGGCCAGAACATCTTTAATGTTGCTGGATAGGCCTTTTTTGAAGGTCGCGCAGAGGGCCTCATTATTCCAGGACAATTCTGAAGCAAGAGTACGGAATTGTACGGCATACTCGCCAACGGAAGAATTACCCTGGACCAGGTTCAACAGGGCAGTCTCAGCAGAAGAGGCTCGGGCAGGTTCCTCAAAGACACTTCGGATTTCCGAGAAGAAGGAGTGTACAGAGGCAGTGACGGGGTCATTGCGGTCCCAGAGCGGTGTGGCCCATGACAGGGCTTTTCCGGACAGAAGGCTGACTACGAAAGCCACCTTAGACCTTTCAGTGGGAAACAGGTCCGACATCATCTCCAGATGCAGGGAACATTGGGAAAGAAAGCCACGGCAAAACTTAGAGTCCCCATCAAATTTATCCGGTAAGGATAAGCGTATCCCAGGAGCGGCCACTCGCTGCGGAGGAGGTGCAGGAGCTGGCGGAGGAGATGATTGCTGAAGCTGTGGTAGTAACTGTTGTAGCATAACGGTCAGTTGAGACAGCTGTTGGCCTTGTTGCGCTATCTGTTGTGACTGCTGGGCGACCACCGTGGTGAGGTCAGCGACAACTGGCAGAGGAACTTCAGCGGGATCCATGGCCGGATCTACTGTCACGATGCCGGCTGGCAGGTGGTGGATCCTCTGTGCCAGAGAGGGATTGGCGTGGACCGTGCTAGTGGACCGGTTCTAAGCCACTACTGGTTTTCACCAGAGCCCGCCGCAAAGCGGGATGGTCTTGCTGCGGCGGTAGTGACCAGGTCGTATCCACTAGCAACGGCTCACCTCTCTGGCTGCTGAAGATAGGCGCGGTACAAGGGAGTAGGCAAAAGCAAGGTCGGACGTAGCAGAAGGTCGGGGCAGGCAGCAAGGATCGTAGTCAGGGGCAACGGCAGAAGGTCTGGAATCACAGGCAAGGAACACACAAGGAACGCTTTCACTGGCACTAAGGCAACAAGATCCGGCGAGGGAGTGAAGGGGAAGTGAGGTGATATAGGGAAGTGCACAGGTGTAAACACTAATTGGAACCACTGCGCCAATCAGCGGCGCAGTGGCCCTTTAAATCGCAAAGACCCGGCGCGCGCGCGCCCTAGGGAGCGGGGCCGCGCGCGCCGGGACAGAACTGACGGAGAGCGAGTCAGGTACGGGAGCCGGGGTGCGCATCGCGAGCGGGCGCTACCCGCATCGCGAATCGCACCCCGGCCGGAGGCAGTATCGCAGCGCCCCGGGTCCGTGGAACCGACCGGGGCGCTGCGGTGAGGAGAGTGTAGCGAGCGCTCCGGGGAGGAGCGGGGACCCGGAGCGCTCGGCGTAACACTTATCCACTGCTCTTAACCTCCCCCCACATGTCGCCTCTCCAACCACCATTATGTCCTGACCCCACTCTAACCTATCCAGCCCACTATCTGCTTGCTTTGGTTTATTGTCCTCCGCCCACTTACCTAGTTTAAATACTCTGCCACTCCTTCCAGTATTCTCTCCTCCAGCACAGGACCCCCTTCCATTCAGGTGCAAATTATTTGTAGAATAGAGTTTGTACCCCAATGTAAAATCGGCCCAGTGCTCTAAAAACCCAAACCCTTCCACCTTACACCACAACTTAAGCCATGCATTTAACTCCCTAAGCTCCCGCTGTCTTTCCTGGGATGCACGTGGCATAGGCAGTATTCCAGAGAATACAACCTTAGATGTCCTTCCCTTCAGCTTGGCACCTAGTTCCTTGTAATTATTCTTTTTTTTTTTTAATGTATTTTTATTGATTTCTATCAACAAAACAACATGTACCAACAAGAAAACCATTCCAGCAGACCACTCCCTACCACTGAGTAATTATTCTATAAGGACCTCCACACCTACCATGTATTCTGTTGTTGGTTCCCATGTGGACCATGACAGCTGGGTCACCCCCAGCCCCCCCCAAGTAATTTGTCCACCCTTTCCATCACATGCCGAACCCTGGCACCAGGGAGACAGCAAACCATTCAGTTGAGGCGGTCTTGGCGACAAATTATTCTATCCGTCTTCCTACTTATAGAATCCCCTACAGCCACTCTATGTCTTGGCCTACCTGCGTTACCATTCCCCGCACTACTAGTTGGACTGTACCCCTGGCTGTTAGGGAGACCAGTATTCACTAGGGTTGCCATCTCTGATACTGAGGCTCTCGCATCATCACCCAACTTGGCAATTTTGTTTGGAAGATCAGAAGCAGAAGTGGCCTTCCTTTTCCTTGCACCTTTCCAGTCCCTCTAACTACATTAACCCAGTTCCCTACTTGGGCCTCCTGGCTAGTTTCTCCAACCTCAGTTTCTACCCCACTAACTGCTTGCTCTGTAAGAAGTATGCTCTTTTCAAGATTGTCAATTGCCCTCAGTGTTGCATTATGCTCCTCTAGATCTCGTAAATGAGCTTCCAGGTGGGCAGCATGCTCACATCTGTCACAGTGGTATTCACCCTGAAGCTGCTGCTCCAGAGGTGCATACATATGGCACACTGTGCACTGAAGAAAACCTCCAATCCTGCTGTCCATATCCTTGGTGATAAACAGCTGTTATTAACTATAAAGGAAAAGTAATTTTATGAACGGAAAGTAATACTTACTGTTACTTTAGGCTCCTGCTTCCGGTAATGAAAGTGAAAGTAAAGTGATCTTTACTGTGACAACCACTAGGAAGGCCGAACTGCAACTCCCAGCATGCCCAGACAGCCAAAGTTTTGCAACATTGTAGTTTTGCAACATCTGGAGGGTCACAGTTTGGAGACCACTGTTACAGTAGTGCCCAAACGGTAGCCCTCCAGATGTTGCCAAACTACAACTCTCACCATGCCTAGACTGTCCAGGCATGCTGGGAGTTGTAGTTCTGTAACATCTGTCCCTTCAGATTTTGCAATTTTCATGAAATTTTTTAAAATTGCTGCTCTACTTTGAAGACCTCTAATTTTTTCAAAAAGTTAAAATATGTCCATTTCATGATGCCAACATAAAGTGGACATATTTTATTTGTGAAGAAAAATAAAATTTATTTGGAATATCCATTTTCCTTACAGGTAGAGAGCTTCAAAGTTAGAAAAAATGCAAAATTTTCATGAAATTTGGGGATTTTTCACCAAAAAAGGATGCAAGTAATGCCGAAAATTTACCACCAAAATAAAGTAGAATATGTCACGAAAAAACTATCTCAGAATATTAGGTAAAAGCGTTTTAGAGTTATTAATGCGTAAAGTGATGGTGGTCAGAATTGCGAAAAAGGGCTCAGTCCTTAAAGGGGTATTCCAGGCAAAACCTTTTTTTTTTTAATATATATGTCCACTGGCTCCGGAAAGTTAAACAGATTTGTAAATTACTTAATCCTTCCAATAGTTATTAGCTTCTGAAGTTTTCTGTCTAACTGCTCAATGATGATGTCATGTCCCGGGAGCTGTGCATGATGGGAGAATATCCCCATAGGAACTGCACAGCTCCCGGGACGTGAGTCATCAGAGAGCAGTTAGACAGAAAACAACAACTCAACTTCAGAAGCTAATAACTATTGGAAGGATTAAGATTTTTTAATAGAAGTAATTTACAAATCTGTTTAACTTTCCGGAGCCAGTTGATATATATAAAAAAACTTTTGGCCTGGAATACCCCTTTAAGGTGAAAAAGGGCTGCGTCCTTAAGGGGTTAAACATTGTTTCAGACCAATATATACCAGAATTACATTACCCCTAAAAGAATATTTTTCTCATAATACACAATTATCAAAAGTTACTACAAAATGACAGACTGCATTAGAGTTTATGGGAATAAGTCAGGTTTGAGCGACAGCCAGGGAGTGAAGGGCATGCTGCCATGCAGTTCACCCAGCTTTAAATCGCAATTGTAGCTGGTCTCAGGACTTAGACCAGGTAGGATCTAAATTTTTGACTTGTTGGGAAAATATATCAGAAGTTTTTTCATATTACAATAAAGCTTTAATGTGGCCAGCGAATGTGGAGTGAAACTGCATTGGAGGTGGAGGCCATACAGCCTTGGTATATTTTTATATGCACTATGATGGACATTTATCAACGGGTTTAGTCAGGTTTTCTTTACTATAATTGTTGCAAAATTGTCACAATTTGCATGAAGAACAAGAAAAGCAAGAAAATTCAAACTTGCTTACGTAGTAATTTTTTCAAAATGAATTTGCTTTAGTCGGGTATTTATCAACTGCGGCAGTCGCAACTGCACAAAAAAAAAGGTTAAAAATTGAAAAAAATTTACTCCAGCTCAAACATGGAGCAGAAAAAGCTACTACCAAAGTAAAAAAAGGAAAAATTGCTTACGTGAAAGAAAATTATCAACAGGCTGAAACCAGTTGATAAATAAGTCACACATAAGCAAAAAAAAAGTAAGGAAAAAATTACTAAAAAAAAGAATACATAAGCAAACATTGATAAATGTCCCTCTATATATTCAATATTTATCCAATATTATATTCAATATGCACTATGAACTTGTCCTGGTTGTATGGCCTCCCGTATGCAATCATAGGCTCCTAAAGCAAATTTAGAAACAATAATAAGAGTAACAATAAAATGTATCTGCATTAACCCCTTCATGACCCAGCCCATTTTCACCTTCATGACCTGGGCATTTTTTGAAAATCTGACCACTGTCACTTTAAACATTAATAACTTTGGAATGCTTTTACTTATCATTCTGATTCCGAGATTGTTTTTTCGTGACATATTCTACTTTATGTTATCGGTAAAATTTCACTGATATTTGTATCCTTTCTTGGTAAAAAATCTAAAAATTTCATGAAAATTTTGAAAATTTTGCATTTTTCTAACTTTGAAAGTCTCTGCTTGAAAGGAAAATGGATATTCCAAATAAATTACATATTGATTCATATATACAATATGTCTACTTTGTGTTTGCATTAAAAAATTGACAAGTTTTTACTTTTGGAAGACACCAGAGGGCTTCAAAGTTCCGCAGCAATTTTCCAATTTTTCTCAAGATTTTCAAAATCGTAATTTTTCAGGGCCCAGTTCAGATTGGAAGTGGATTTTAAGGATATTCATATTAGAAATACCCCATAAATGACCCCATTATAAAAACTGCATCCCCCAAAGTATTCAAAATGACATTCAGTAAGTGTTTTAACCCTTTAGGTGTTTCACAAGAATAGCAGCAAAGTGAAGGAGAAAATTCTAAATCTTCATTTTTTACACTCGCATTTTCTTGTAGACCCAATTTTTGAATTTTTACAAGGGGTAAAAGGAGAGAAATCACCCTAAAATTGGTAACCCAATTTCTCTTGAGTAAGGAAATACCTCATATGCGTATGTAAAGTGTTCGGCGGGCGCAGTAGAGGGCTCAGAAGGGAAGGAGCGACAATGGGATTTTGGAGAGTGAGTTTTTCTGAAAGGGTTTTTGGGGGGCATGTCCCATTTAGGAAGCCCCTATGGTGCCAGAACAGTGGACCCCCCCCCCACATGTGACCCCATTTTGGAAACTATACCCCTCATGGAATTTAATAAGGGGTGCAGTGAGCATTTACACCCCACTGGTGTTTGACAGATATTTGAAACAGTGGACTGTGCAAATCAAAAATTTAATTTTTCATTTTCACAGACCACTGTTCCAAAAAATCTGTCATACACCAGTGGGGTGTAAATGCTCACTGCACCCCTTATTACATTCCGTGAGGGGTGTAGTTTCCAAAATGGGGTCACAAGTGGATATTTATTGTTTTGCGTTTGTCAGAACTGCTGTAACAATCAGCCACCCCTGTGCAAATCGCCTCAAATGTACATGGCGCACTCTCCCTTCTGAGCCTTGTTGTGCGCCCCCAGAGCACTTTGCGTCCACATATGGGGTATCTCCGTACTCAGGAGAAATTGCGTTACAAATTTAGAGGGTCTTTTTTCCCTTTTACCTCTTGTCAAAATGAAAAGTATAGGGCAACACCAGCATGTCAGTGTAAAAAATTTATTTTTTTACACTAACATGCTGGTGTAGACCCCAACTTCACCTTTTCATAAGGGGTTAAAGAATAAAAAGCCCCCCAAAATTTGTAAGGCAATTTCTCCCGAGTACAGCGATACCCCATATGTGTCCCAAAACTGTTGCCCTGAAATACGACAGGGCTCCGAAGTGAGAGAGCGCCATGCGCATTTGAGGCCTGAATTAGGGATTAGTGGACATAGGGGTATTCTACGCCAGTGATTCCCAAACAGGGTGCCTCCAGCTGTTGCAAAACTCCCAGCATGCCTGGACAGTCAATGGCTGTCCGGCAATACTGGGAGTTATTATTTTGCAACAGCTGGAGGCTCCGTTTTGGAAACAGTAGCGTACCAGACGTTTTTCATTTTTTGGGGGGAGGGGGGCTGTGTAGGGGTATGTGTATATGTAGTGTTTTTTACTTTTTATTTTAGGTTAGTGTCAGTGTAGTGTAGTGTAGTGTTTTTAGGGTACAGTCACATGGGCAGAGGTTCACAGCAAGTTTGCCGCTGGAAGTTTGAGCTGCAGCGCAAAATTTGCGCCATCTCAAACTTGCAGCACTCACTGTAAACCTCCGCCCATGTGAGTGTACCCTGTACATTCACATTGGGGGGAGGGGGCAAACATCCAGCTGTTGCAAACTCCGAGCATGCCCTTTGGCTGTCCGTGCATGCTGGGAGTTGTAGTTTTGCAACAGCTGGAGGAACACTGGTTTGGAAACACTAAGTTAAGTAATAAACTTTCAAGTGTTTTGCAACCAAACTTAGTGTTTCCAAACCAGTGTGCCTCCAGCTGTTGCAAAACTACAACTCCCAGCATGCATGGTCTGTCAGTGCATGCTGGGAGTTATAGTTTTGCAACAATTGCAACAGCTGGAGGCACTGAGGTAGGAAACGGACAATGTTTCCCAACTAGTGTGCCTCCAGTTGTTGCAAAACTACAACTCCCAGCATGCCCAGACTGCCAAGGCATGCTGGAAGTTGTAGTTCGGCAATATCTGAAGGATCAGATGTTGCCGAACTACAACTTCCAGCATGCTTGGGCAGTCTGGGCATGCTGGGAGTTGTAGTTTTGCAACATCTGGAGGTCCACAGTTTGGAGACCACTGTATAATGGTCTCCAATCTGTGCTCTTCCAGATGTTAGAGAACTACAACTCCCAGCATGCCTGGACAGACTGAGCATGCTGAGATTTGTAGTTTTGCAACATCTGGAAGAGCACAGATTGGAGACCATTATACAGTGGTCTCCAAACTGTGGACCTCCAGATGTTGCAAAACTACAACTCCCAGCATGCCCAGAAAGCCAAAGGCTGTCTGGGCATGCTGGGAGTTGCAGTTTTGAAACTCTCAGAGGCAGCCGTGAGATCGCTTTACGGCGATCTCACTGCTGCCAATGAAGATGCCGCCCTGCTGCCGGAAACTCACCTCCGGGACGCAGCGCAGCCGGGACCGCACGGAGGACGACGGGACCGCACGGAGGACGCCGGGACCGCTCGGGACACCGCTCCGACGGGTAAGTGACGCCGGGGGACGGGTCAGGGACACTTAGCAGAGCGGTGTGTGTCCCGATCCCCGTGATCGGAACTCACACACCGCGCTGCTAAGTATTTTCATAGGGAAACGCTGCTATCAGCTAGTCAGATTTGACCAGCTGATAGCAGCGATCGCTGGGGGGGGTGGGGGACGAAACCCCCTGTGGTCGCACGGTAAGATGGCTGGCTATCAGTGATAGCCACCATCTTTCCGGGCGCTGCGGGATGCCGCGAGTAGCGGCAGTAATGTCCATGACGTACCTGTATGTCATGGGTCGGGAACACCTTGCCACCCATGACGTACAGGTATGTCATAGGTCGGGAAGGGGTTAATCTGGCAATCATCTAGTACCCATGAACATACACTGCTCAAAAAAATAAAGGGAACACTAAGATAACACATCCTAGATCTGAATGAATGAACTAATCGTATGAAATACTTTCATCTTTACATAGTTGAATGTGCTGACAACAAAATCACACAAAAATTATCAATGGAAATCACATTTATCAACCCATGGAGGTCTGGATATGGAGTCACACTCAAAATGGAAAACCACACTACAGGCTGATCCAACTTTGATGTTATGTCCTTAAAACAAGTCAAAATGAGGCTCAGTAGTGTGTGTGGCCTCCAGATGCCTGTATGACCTCCCTATAACGCCTGGGCATGCTCCTGATGAGGTGGCGGATGGTCTCCTGAGGGATGTCCCTCCCAGACCTAGACTAAAGCATCCAACTCCTAGACAGTCTGTGGTGCAACGTGGCGTTGGTGGATTGAGCGAGACATGATGTCCCAGATGTGCTCAATCGGATTCAGGTCTGGGGAATGGGCAGGCCAGTCCATAGCATCAATGCCTTCCTCTTGCAGGAACTGCTGACACACTCCCGCCACATGAGGTCTAGCATTGTCTTGCATTAGGATGAACCCAGGGCCAACCGTACCAGCATATGGTCTCACAAGGGGTCTGAGGATCTCATCTTGGTACCTAATGGCAGTCAGACCACCTCTGGCAAGCACATGGAGGGCTGTGCGGCCCCCCAAAGAAATGCCACCCCACACCATTACTGACACATCGCCAAACCGGTCATGCTGGAGGATGTTGCAGGCAGCAGAACGTTCTCCATGGCGTCTCCAGACTCTGTCACGTCTGTCACATTTTCTTAAAGAAAAATACATTACATTGTGCTAATTCTTTCTTTACGGAATGGATAGCAGCAAACAAAGAGTTAATAAACTGTTAAGAAAAAAGTTGAAGCCACACTCCACACTCCAATCCACGCTCAAATCACCTAAGACACCGGCAACTCCACACTCAAATCACCTCAGACACAGGCAACTCCACACTCAAATCACCTCAGACACAGGCAGCTCCACACTCAAATCCCCTAAGACACAAGCAGCTCCATGCTCAAATCACCTCAGACACAGCCAGCTCCACGCTCAAATCACCTCAGACACAGGCAGCTCCACACTCAAATCATCTCAGACACAGGCATCCATTTTCCTGGAACATAACTGATTTTATTTCAAGACAGGAGGCCTCGCATTATATGCATTTTCTTTCTTTATTGAAAACTTAGCAGCAAGAATAGAAATGTTTTTAACCATCAGAATGAAGCAAACTTTGCAGGTACATAAGCGTAACCAAGAATGCTATACATCAAACAGTATCCAATCAGAGAGTAGCCCAAGTAATATAAGGTGTTGCTTGATTGAGCTCTCCCTCTTTCTTTGCTGCTAAGCTTGGCAGACAGATGAGTATATTGTTACTGTATAATTTCATGTGTTACTCAGTCCTCCTATAATAATTTTTTTCTATACACTTTCATCCCCATACTTTATCATATTTACACTCATATCCTATATATTTCATTCATCTTTTTATACAAAATTACAATATTACGAATCCAGAACGGAATCTATCTGTCATCCCTCTACTCCCCAACTTCTTATTTCCTATTGTAAACCCCACTTACATGTATCTTCTGCGACTTTGGTCAGATGGATTAGACTATCCATGTCTATGGCTAATATAGATATATCTCAATTCTGAACACACTCCACTAGTGGTGCAGTTTCCACTAAACTCATTCAATCTGGTGGATCTCTTTTGGATTCATTCAAACCATGCCTTCTACCTTTAAATCTTTTCATTTTAGACCTGAATACTGTGTATGTATGTCTCTTCTTTAATATGTTATATTTGTAATATTAATATATATATATATATATATATATATATATATCTTGTATCATGTGTCATTATAGCTCTGAACTTGCATATAATGCGAGGCCTCCTATCTTGAAATAAAATTGGAGATTTTCCAATCCTTGGTGATGAAAAATATAGATTTTTATAAAAGACAGGAGGAGAACATTATCCTTCCCGTTACCCAACCCTTACAAGATTACCATTGTATATGTTTATCTCTTTTCAGCTTATTAACCAGCATCGGATGTGACATCGTTCCCTATATCATCCAAGTGTTCCCTCCCCTGCTATTTTGCATATGCTCGACCCTTTACTGGGTATTCATGCTCTTGTTTACCCATCTGCCGTCCCTTTTTTGTTGGACATAGCATTTCCTGGCTTTCCCTTGCTTGTTGGCAGACTAACTTGCTAGGTCAAGTCTGTGTGACATGCTGGCGAACACCAGGCTACGGCATATACAGTGCGTACAGAAGAAACAGAGCATGTGCAAGTGTTTCCCCACATGTCAGCACTGATGACACCAATTCATGCAGACCAACCAAACTAGTACGCAACTGACAGGACCAAGCAACAGATGTGTGCCTGCGTACAAGTCCCGTTGTGATTGGAGCACCAACGACAAGGAAGGCAAACCAAAAAAAAAAAGAAAACCAACCTTGCAGGAGGAGCAACATAGGCCGACATGAATATTCATGTACTGTAAACGCCGTCCAACAGCCTCAGAAGAACAAGCGCGCTCACATCACGAACACAATATGGTGGAGCAATGAAAAAATGTGTGGTCGCAGCAGAGTAGTTGGAAAAACTACTGAACATCCGGCATACAGATAAGGTACGCTTCACGGCAAACACATTACAACTAACACATACACAGGCTGAGGCACATAACCATAGGAACACACACCTAAGGCCAAAAATTCCCCTAGCACCGGAGTACGTTTTTAACAGCCCACTTGTACTCTTTCACATATATGTACATGGTACACATCTGATGTTACCAACTTTGCTTTGTGAAACAACCCCTTTAATGCCAAATTTAGGCAAAAGACTATCATGTTTTAATATCTTGATTATACATATTAACCCCTTAACGACCAAGGACGTATATATACGTCCTTGGCCGGCTCCTGCGATATAACGCGGGGTCACGCGGTGACCCCGTGTCATATCGGGTCGGTCCCAGCATGTAACTGAGGCTGGGACCCAGGGCTAATAGCGTGCAGCAGCGATCGCGGTGCCGCGCTATTAACCCTTTATACGCGGCGTTCAAAGTTGAACGCCGCATCTAAAAATGAAAGTGAAAGCTTCCCGGCTGCTCAGTGGGGCTGATCGGGACCACCGCAGTGAAAATGCGGTGTCCCGATCAGCTGGGACAGGAGCGGAGGTCCTCTTACCTTCCTCCGGCGTGTCCCTTCGGCGATTGATTGCTCCAAGCCTGAGATGCAGGCTTGAGCAATCCACCGCTGATAACACTGATCAATGCAAAGCTATGGCTTTGCAGTGAACAGTATATAAAATCAGTGTGTACAGTGTTATAGCCCCCTATGGGAGCTATAACACTGCCAAAAAAATGTGTAAAAAAAAAGTTAATAAATGTGATTTAACCCTTTCCCTAATAAAAGTCCAAATCACCCCCCTTTTCCCATTAACCCCTTAAGGACCAAGGGCGTACAGGTACGCCTTTGCTCCCTGGTACTTAAGGACCAAGGGCGTACCTGTACGCCCGTGGGAATTTCGGTCCCTGCCGCACGCCGGGCGGGGACCGGACCGGGGTGACTGTTGATATCGATCAGCAGGCACCCCGCGCCAATGCCCAGGGGGGGTCATCAGACCCCCCCATGTAGGCGATCGCCGAAAATCGCAAGTGAATTCACACTTGCGATTTTCGGCTATTCCGGTGATGCGGGTCATGTGTGACCCGCTGACCCGGAGATACAAGGTGATCGGGGGTGTAGAATACACCCCCTGTCACCCTCTGTATCTATGGGGATGTGGCGATTTCGTCACCCCCCCAGGATCGCTGCTATTGGCCGGCAGGGGAGGGGTTAACGGCCCCTTCTCGCGGCTCTGCTTGCTCCCTGAGTTCATTCAGCGGCCAGAGCTGCGAGAAGGAGCCAGGGACCCCCCCTCTGTGAAGATTGGAGCCCCTCACAGAGGAAGACCCCCCTCAGAGCAGGGAGAGAGTACAGCCCCAGGGACAGGTAGGGTTAACCAGTAAAGTAAAGTTAAAAAAAAAGTGTAAAAAAAAGTTAAACATTTTTTCCCCCCCTGACCCCTAATAGGACCTAAAGGGTCCGCCACAATTTTTTTAGTGTGACCCGGGCCCTATTAGGGATTCAGGGCGCTGCATTTGGCCATTTTTTTTTTGGGGCCGCAGCGCTTTTTCTCCCCCCCCCATACAGTTAGTTACACCAATCACACACACTACATACTCACCCCACACACACCCGCCACCCCTGCCACCAACCCCCCCCCCCCACCACCGTAGAAAAAAGGCGATGGCTCGCCAGGCATTTTCGGCAGCGGAGGCATACGCTTTTCTTGCCTCCGACTCCGAATCTGTCAGTGAGGACGATGAAGATCCAACATTCCTGTGTTCTTCATCGTCCTCCTCATCATCTAGTACTGATGATGAGTCACCTATACGGTGGCGGAGACGCCGCCAGGCGAGGCCACGCACCCCCCATGATAGTGGCCCAGTGGCCGGCACTAGTGCGAGTGGTGATGCTGCTCGTACTAGGAGTCCGACCCCCCCAGACAAGTTTACCGGAGCCCCCTTCCGGTGAACCTGTCTGGAGACCCCCAGAGGCTTATCAGCCACGGGTTCCAGAGTTTGTTGGCAACTCCAGAATCCGGATTGACAATTCTGGATCCACTGAAATTGACTATTTCAGTTATTTTTTCAGTGACAGTTTTGTCAATCTAATGGTGAAGCAGACGAATCTGTACGCCAGGCAGTTCATCGCCCACCACCCTGATTCTGTTTTGGCCAGGTCCAATGAATGGTACGCCATTGATGCAGCAAAGATGAGGACATTTTGGGGCCTCTTGCTGCATATGGGCCTGGTCAAAAAACCAAGTGTCAGACAGTACTGGAGCGGGGACATCCTCTACCAGACCCCGCTTTACAGTATGGTCATGGCACGGAGGCGGTAAAAGGCCAATCGGAAATGCCTGCATTATGCAGATAATGCGGCATGTCCGCCCCGAGGTGATCCCGCCCATGACCGGCTTTACAAAGTGAGGCATCGATCACTTTGGGGCCAAATTTTTGGAGGCCTACATACCCCTCAGGGAGCTCTCTTATCAGTTTTAAGGGGAGACTCATCTTCCGCCAGTATATTCCCTTGAAGCGGGCGCGGTATGGCGTGAAGCTCTATAAACTTTGTGAGAGTACCTCCGGGTACACTCTAAAGTTTAGAGTGTATGAGGGACGAGATTGCCGTATTGAACCCCCAGATTGTTCCCCCACTCTGGGTGTTAGCGGTATAATCATTTGGGAGCTTGTGCACCCTTTGCTGGATAAGGGTTACCACGTGTACGTGGACAACTTTTATACCAGCATCCCTCTCTTCACATCCCTTGCTGCCAGATCCACGTCCGCTTGTGGGACCGTGCGGAAAAACCAGAGAGGCCTCCCTCTAAATTTTCTGCAGACACCTATGCCCAAGGGTGAGTCCCGTGCCCTTACCCATGAAAACCTGTTGTTGGTCAGGTATAAGGATAAGAGGGATGTCCTTATGCTGACCACTATTCATGGTAACGGCAGCTCACCTGTCCCTGTGCGAGGTACCACAACACCGGTCCTCAAGCCCGATTGTATTCTGGACTACAATCGGTATATGAGGGGAGTTGATCTTTCTAATTGTTACGCCGAGCGCTCCGGGTCCCCGCTCCTCCCCGGAGCGCTCGCAGCGTTCTCTCATTTGCAGCGCCCCGGTCAGACCTGCTGACCGGGTGCGCTGCGATATTACTCCCAGCCGGGATGCGATCCGCGATGCGGGACGCGCCCGCTTGCGATGCGCATCTCGGCTCCCGTACCTGACCCGTTCCCCGTCGGTGTTGTCCTGGCGCGCGCGGCCCCGCTCCTTAGGGCGCGAGCGCTCCGGGTCTCTGCCATTTAAAGGGCCGCTGCGCCACTGATTGGCGCAGCAGGCCTAATCAGTATTCTCACCTGTGCACTCCCTACTTATACCTCACTTCCCCTGCACTCCCTCGCCGGATCTTGTTGCCATTGTGCCAGTGAAAGCGTTCCCTTGTGTGTTCCTAGCCTGTGTTCCAGACCTCCTGCCGTTGCCCCTGACTACGATCCTTGCTGCCTGCCCTGACCTTCTGCTACGTCCGACCTTGCTCTTGTCTACTCCCTTGTACCGCGCTTATCTTCAGCAGTCAGAGAGGTTGAGCCGTTGCTGGTAGATACGACCTGGTTGCTACCGCCGCTGCAAGACCATCCCGTTTTGCGGCGGGCTCTGGTGAATACCAGTAGCAACTTAGAACCGGTCCACCAACACGGTCCACGCCAATCCCTCTCTGGCACAGAGGATCCACCTCCAGCCAGCCGAATCGTGACAGTAGATCCGGCCATGGATCCCGCTGAAGTCCCGCTGCCAGTTGTCGCCGACCTCACCACGGTGGTCGCCCAGCAGTCGCAACAGATAGCGCAACAAGGCCACCAGCTGTCTCAACTGACCGTGATGCTACAGCAACTAATACCACAGCTCCAGCAACCTTCTCCTCCGCCAGCTCCTGCACCTCCTCCGCAGCGAGTGGCCGCTTCCAGCCTTCGATTATCCTTGCCAGATAAATTTGATGGGGACTCTAAGTTTTGCCGTGGCTTTCTTTCGCAATGTTCCCTGCACTTGGAGATGATGTCGGACCAGTTTCCTACTGAAAGGTCTAAGGTGGCTTTCGTAGTCAGCCTTCTGTCTGGGAAAGCTCTGTCATGGGCCACACCGCTCTGGGACCGCAATGACCCTGTCACTGCCTCTGTACACTCCTTCTTCACGGAGATTCGAAGTGTCTTTGAGGAACCTGCCCGAGCCTCTTCTGCTGAGACTGCCCTGCTGAACCTGGTCCAGGGTAATTCTTCTGTTGGCGAGTACGCCATCCAATTCCGTACTCTTGCCTCCGAATTATCCTGTAATAACGAGGCCCTCTGCGCGACCTTTAAAAAAGGCCTATCCTGTAACATTAAAGATGTGCTGGCCGCACGAGAAATTCCTGCTAACCTGCATGAACTTATTCATCTTGCCACCCGCATTGACATGCGTTTTTCCGAAAGGCGTCAGGAGCTCCGCCAGGATATGGACTTTGTTCGCACGAGGTGGTTTTTCTCCCCGGCTCCTCTCTCCTCTGGTCCTCTGCAATCCGTTCCTGTGCCTTCCGCCGTGGAGGCTATGCAAGTTGACCGGTCTCGCTTGACACCTCAAGAGAGGACACGTCGCCGCATGGAGAATCTTTGCCTGTACTGTGCCGGTACCGAACATTTCTTGAAGGATTGTCCTATCCGTCCTCCCCGCCTGGAAAGACGTAAGCTGACTCCGCACAAAGATAAGACAGCTCTAGGTGTGAACTCTGCTTCGCCACGCCTTACTGTGCCTGTGCGGATATCTTCTTCTACCTTCTCTTTCTCTGCTATGGCCTTCTTGGATTCCGGATCTGCAGGAAATTTTATTTTGGCCTCTCTCATCAACAGGTTCAACATCCCGGTGACCAGTCTCGCCAGACCCCTCTACATCAATTCTGTTAACAATGAAAGATTGGACTGTACCGTGCGTTACCGCACGGAACCTCTCCTAATGTGCATCGGACCCCATCACGAAAAAATTGAATTTTTGGTCCTCTCCAACTGCACTTCAGAAATTCTTCTTGGATTACCGTGGCTTCAACGCCATTCCCCAACCCTTGATTGGTCCACAGGAGAAATCAAGAACTGGGGTACTTCTTGTCACAAGTACTGTCTTAAACCGGTTCCCAGTACTCACAGTCGTGACCCTGTGGTTCCCCCGGTATCTGGTCTTCCTAAGGCTTATCTGGACTATGCTGATGTTTTTTGCAAAAAGCAAGCAGAGACTTTACCTCCTCACAGGCCTTATGACTGTCCTTTTGACCTCCTCCCGGGTACTACTGCACCCCGGGGCAGAATCTATCCTCTGTCTGCTCCAGAGACTCAAGCCATGTCGGAGTACATCCAGGAGAATTTAAAAAAGGGGTTTATCCGCAAGTCCTCCTCTCCTGCCGGAGCTGGATTTTTTTTTGTGTCCAAAAAAGATGGCTCCCTATGCCCTTGCATTGATTACCGCGGACTTAATAAAATCACAGTAAAAAACCGCTACCCCTTACCTCTTATCTCGGAACTCTTTGATCGCCTACAAGGCGCCCACATCTTTACCAAGCTGGACTTAAGAGGTGCTTATAATCTCATCCGCATCAGGGAGGGGGACGAATGGAAGACTGCATTTAACACTAGAGATGGACACTTTGAGTATCTGGTCATGCCCTTTGGCCTGTGCAACGCCCCTGCCGTCTTCCAAGACTTTGTTAATGAAATTTTTCGTGATCTCCTATATACCTGTGTTGTGGTTTACCTGGACGATATTCTGATTTTCTCTGCCAACTTAGAAGAACACCGCCAGCATGTCCGCATGGTTCTTCAGAGACTTCGGGACAATCAACTTTATGCCAAAATGGAGAAATGTCTTTTTGAATGTCAATCTCTTCCTTTCCTAGGATACTTGGTCTCTGGCCAGGGACTACAAATGGACCCAGATAAACTATCTGCCGTGTTAGATTGGCCACGCCCCTCCGGACTCCGTGCTATCCAACGTTTTTTGGGGTTCGCCAATTATTACAGACAATTCATTCCACACTTCTCCACTATTGTGGCCCCTATCGTGGCTTTAACCAAGAAAAATGCCAATCCTAAGTCCTGGTCTCCCCAAGCGGAAGACGCATTTAAACATCTCAAGTCTGCCTTTTCTTCTGCTCCCGTGCTCTCCAGACCTGACCCATCTAAACCCTTTCTATTGGAGGTAGATGCCTCCTCTGTGGGAGCTGGAGCTGTCCTTCTACAAAAAAATTCTTCCAGGCATGCTGTTACTTGTGTTTTTTTTTCTAGGACCTTCTCTCCGGCGGAGAGAAACTACTCCATTGGTGATCGAGAACTACTGGCCATTAAATTGGCGCTCGAGGAATGGAGGCACCTGCTGGAGGGATCAAAATTTCCAGTTATCATATACACTGATCACAAGAATCTCTCCTATCTCCAGTCTGCCCATGACTGAACCCTCGCCAGGCTAGGTGGTCGTTGTTCTTTGCCCGTTTTAACTTTGAAATCCATTTTCGCCCTGCTGACAAGAACATTAGGGCCGATGCCCTCTCTCGTTCTTCTGATGCCTCTGAAGTAGAGGTCTCTCCGCAACACATCATTCCTCCGGACTGTCTGATCTCCACTTCTCCAGCTTCCATCAGGCAAACTCCTCCAGGGAAGACCTTCGTTTCTCCACGCCAGCGTCTCGGGATTCTCAAATGGGGACACTCCTCCCACCTCGCAGGCCATACGGGCATCAAAAAATCCTTGCAACTCATCTCTCGATTTTATTGGTGGCCGACTCTGGAGACTGATGTTATTGATTTTGTGCGGGCCTGTACTGTCTGTGCCCGGGATAAGACTCCTCGCCAGAAGCCTGCTGGTCTCCTTCATCCTCTGCCTGTTCCTGAACAGCCTTGGTCACAGATTGGTATGGACTTTATTACGGACTTGCCCTCATCCCGTGGCAACACAGTTGTTTGGGTGGTCGTTGATCGATTTTCCAAGATGGCACATTTTATTCCTCTTCCTGGTCTTCCTTCAGCGCCTCAGTTGGCAAAGCAATTTTTTGTACACATTTTTCGCCTTCACGGTTTGCCCACGCATATCGTCTCGGATAGAGGCGTCCAATTCGTGTCTAAATTCTGGAGGGCCCTCTGTAAACAGCTCAAGATCAAATTAAACTTCTCTTCTTCTTATCATCCCCAATCCAATGGGCAAGTAGAAAGAGTTAATCAGGTCCTGGGTGACTATTTACGGCATTTTGTTTCCTCCCGCCAGGATGACTGGGCAGATCTTCTACCATGGGCCGAATTCTCATACAACTTCAGAGTCTCCGAATCTTCTGCTAAATCCCCATTTTTCGTGGTGTACGGCCGTCACCCTCTTCCTCCCCTCCCTACTCCCTTGCCCTCTAGTTTGCCCGCTGTGGATGAAGTGACTCGTGATCTTTCCACCATATGGAAAGAGACCCAAAATTCTCTTTTACAGGCTTCATCCCGGATGAAAAGATTTGCTGATAAAAAAAGAACTCCCCCCATTTTTGCTCCCGGAGACAAGGTATGGCTCTCCGCTAAATATGTCCGCTTTCGTGTCCCCAGTTATAAACTGGGACCACGCTATCTTGGTCCTTTCAAAATCAAGTGCCAGATCAACCCTGTCTCTTACAAACTCCTTATTCCTCCTTCTCTCCGTATTCCCAATGCCTTCCATGTCTCTCTCCTTAAACCACTCATCCTTAACCGCTTCTCTCCCAAAGTTGTTTCTCCCACTCCAGTTTCCGGATCTTCTGACGTCTTTTCTGTGAAGGAGATTTTAGCATCCAAGACGGTCAGAGGTAAAAGATTCTTCATGGTTGACTGGGAGAATTGCGGCCCTGAGGAGAGATCCTGGGAACCTGAGGACAACATCCTGGACAAAAGTCTTATCCTCAGGTTCTCAGGCTCCAAAAAGAGGGGGAGACCCAAGGGGGGGGGGGGGGGTACTGTTACGCCGAGCGCTCCGGGTCCCCGCTCCTCCCCGGAGCGCTCGCAGCGTTCTCTCATTTGCAGCGCCCCGGTCAGACCTGCTGACCGGGTGCGCTGCGATATTACTCCCAGCCGGGATGCGATCCGCGATGCGGGACGCGCCCGCTCGCGATGCGCATCTCGGCTCCCGTACCTGACCCGTTCCCCGTCTGTGTTGTCCCGGCGCGCGCGGCCCCGCTCCTTAGGGCGCACGCGCGCCGGGTCTCTGCCATTTAAAGGGCCGCTGCGCCACTGATTGGCGCAGCAGGCCTAATCAGTATTCTCACCTGTGCACTCCCTACTTATACCTCACTTCCCCTGCACTCCCTCGCCGGATCTTGTTGCCATTGTGCCAGTGAAAGCGTTCCCTTGTGTGTTCCTAGCCTGTGTTCCAGACCTCCTGCCGTTGCCCCTGACTACGATCCTTGCTGCCTGCCCTGACCTTCTGCTACGTCCGACCTTGCTCTTGTCTACTCCCTTGTACCGCGCTTATCTTCAGCAGTCAGAGAGGTTGAGCCGTTGCTGGTGGATACGACCTGGTTGCTACCGCCGCTGCAAGACCATCCCGCTTTGCGGCGGGCTCTGGTGAATACCAGTAGCAACTTAGAACCGGTCCACCAACACGGTCCACGCCAATCCCTCTCTGGCACAGAGGATCCACCTCCAGCCAGCCGAATCGTGACACTAATCAAGTCCTCAAGCCATACATTGCCATGCGGAAAACACGGGTATGGTACAAAAAAGTTGCAGTCTACTTGGTACAGGTTGCCATGTACAACGCTTTTGTACTGTCCCAGTACGCTGGCATGACAGGGACATTCCTCCAGTTCCAAGAAGAAGTCCTAAAGGTCCTGATCTTTGGCGACCGGGAAAGAGCAGGCCGGACTTCCCAAGGAACTGGAGTTATAGGTGCCAGGATCGTCCCAGGCCAACACTTTCCAGGTGAGGTCCCCCACACTGGAAAGAAGGGACGATCCCAGAAAAAATGCAGAGTGTGTAACAGGAGGGGGATTCGGAAGGATACCACCACTCAATGTGACATTTGCCCCGATCATCCGGGCCTCAGCATTAAAAACTGCTTCAGGGAGTATCACACTTCCATGCAGTACTAAATTTTCCCTTTTCATTTTAATTTTCCATAATTTGACCCCAATGTACCATGTCCAGAGTACATTCCAAATTGTAATACCATAAAACCACTAAATTGTCCAAAAAAACTAATCTAAAAAAAAACAACTGATGAGACCTCTGGGGGTATTTTTTTCTCTGGGTCATGGGTTACTGAGTCACTATCATCGGGGACTTTTTTGTTGCCTCAAATGCGCAGCGCTCTCTCTCCACCTGAGCGAGTTGCGCATTTGAGGCAACAGGTTAGGGACGGCCACACACGTCACATTCCCAGAATGTTGATTCAGAGCATAGGGTTTCGGGCGGGCATATTTTTTAGTTTTTGGCAATGCTCTGGGTCATCATTCTGGGAACATAACCTGTTTTATAATTTTATGTCCCACTGTACCCCATTTTAGTTATTTAGTGTACCCCAGTTATTTACCCCATGTAATGCCCCTTGAGGGGGGGTCCCACTCTACTGGCTCCATAGGCCGCAACGCAGAAGCTCAAGGCCCCTGAATGCGACCTGCTCCTCTCAGACCAGTGTGCAAGCTGTTTACGCCCAGACTTGAGGTATGTCCTTACTCCAAAGAAATGTATTTACAAACTTACGGTGACATTTTCTCCTTTTACCACTTGTGAAAATGAAAAATTTGGTGTAACCCCAGCATTTTAGTGTAAAAAAATCTAATTTTTCATTTTCACATCCCACTTCATGAATATTTATCAAACACCTGTGGGGTGTGAAGACTCACTGTACCCCTTGTTATGTTCCTTGAGGGATGTAGTTTCCGAAATAGTATGCCATGTTTTTTTTGTTTTTTTTTGCTGTCCTGGCACCATAGGGGCTTCCTAAATGTGACATGCCCCCGAGCAAAATTTGCTCTCAAAAAGCCAAATATGACTCCTTCTCTTCTGAGCATTGTAGTTCGCCCGTAGTGCACTTCAGGTCAACTTATGGGTTACCTCCATACTCAGAAGAGATGGGGTTACAAATTTTGGGGGGTATTTTCTGCTATTAACCCTTGCAAAAATGTGAAATTTGGGGGGAAACACACATTTTAGTGAAAAAATAATATTTTTTTTTTACATATGCAAAAGTTGTGAAACCCCTGTGGGGTATTAAGGCTCAATTTATTCCTTGTTACGTTCCTCAAGGGGTCCAGTTTCCAAAATGGTATGCCATGTGTTTTTTTTTTGCTGTTCTGGCACCATAGGGGCTTCCCAAATACGACATGCCCCCCAAGCAAAATTTGCTCTCAAAAAGCCAAATAGGACTCCTTCTCTTCTGAGCATTGTAGCTCGCCCATAGTGCACTTCAGGTCAACTTATGGGGTACCTCCATACTCAGAAGAGATGGGTTTACAAATTTTGGGGGGTATTTTCTGCTATTAACTCTTGCAAAAATGTGAAATGTGGGGGGAAACACACATTTTAGTGAAAAAAAAATAATTTTTTTACATATGCAAAAGTCGTGAAACCCCTGTGGGGTATTAAGGCCCACTTTATTCCTTGTTATGTTCCTCAAGGGGTCTAGTTTCCAAAATGGTATGCCATGTGTTTTTTTTTTTTTTTTTGCTGTTCTGGCACCATAGGGGCTTCCTAAATGCAACATGCCCCCCAAAAACCATTTCAGAAAAACGTACTCTCCAAAATCCCCTTGTCGCTCCTTCCCTTCTGAGCCCTCTACTGCGCCCGCCGAACAATTTACATAGACATATGAGGTATGTGCTTACTCGAGAAAAATTGGGCTACAAATATAAGTATACATTTTCTCCTTTTACCCCTTGTAAAAATTCAAAAATTGGGTCTACAAGAACATGCAAGTGTAAAAAATTAAGATTGTGAATTTTCTCCTTCACTTTGCTGCTATTCCTGGGAAACACCTAAAGGGTTAACACACTTACTGAATGTCATTTTGAATACTTTGGGGGGTGTAGTTTTTATAAATGGTCATTTATGGGGTATTTCTAATATGAAGACCCTTCAAATCCACTTCAAACCTGAACTGGTCCCTGAAAAATAGTGAGTTAGAAAATTTTGTGAAAAATTTGAAAATTGCTGCTGAACTTTGAAGCCCTCTGGTGTCTTCCAAAAGTAAAAATTTGTCAATTTTATGATGCAAACATAAAGTAGACATATTGGAAATGTGAATAAAATTTTTTTTTATTTGGAATATCCATTTTCCTTACAAGCAGAGAGCTTCAAAGTTAGAAAAAAGCTACATTTTCAATTTTTTTCATCAAATTTTGGGATTTTTCACCAAGAAAGGATGCAAGTTACCCCAAAAATTTACCACCATGTTAAAGTAGAATATATAATGAAAAAACAATCTCAGAATCAGAATGATAAGTAAAAGCATTCCAGAGTTATTAATGTTTAAAGTGACGGTCAATGGCGTACGTGCAAAAAAATTCCAAAGTCCATAATAACGTATTTTCGGTCACTTTTTATATCATGAAAAAACAAATAAAAAGCGATCAAAACGTCCGATCAATACAAAAATGGTACTGCTAAAAACTACTTCAGATCTCGGCGCAAAAAATTAGCCCTCATACCGGCCCGTACACGGAAAAATAAAAAACTTATAGGGGTCAGAAGATGACAATTTTAAACGTATACATTTTTCTGCACGTAGTTATGATTTTTTACAGAAGTACGACAAAATCAAACCTATATAAGTAGGGTATCATTTTAATCATACGGACCTACAGAATAATGATAAGCTGTCATTTTTACCGAAAAATGTACTGTGTAGAAACGGAATCCCCCAAAATTTACAAAATGGCGTTTTTTCTTCAATTTCGCCGCACAATGATTTTTGTTTGTTCCGCCGTACATTTTTGGGTAAAATGACTGATGTCACTGCAAAGTAGAATTGGTGGTGCAAAAAATAAGCCATCATATGGATTTTTAGGTGCAAAATTGAAAGCGTTATGATTTTTAAAAGGTGTGGAGGAAAAAACAAAAGTGCAAAAACGGAAAAACCCGTGGTCCTTAAGGGGTTAATGATATCATTTCAGGGCTTTTGGTCAACTGCCATGATTAAAAGATGGTAGCTGGCTAAATGTACTAGATCTTATAATTTCTGTTCAATGTGGTACCAAAAAACATGCTGTGCTCTTTTTCTAGGCAAAAAATTATTTTTGTAACTTTTTTCTTATATTACTTTTAATAAAATATTGAAATTTAGATAACTTATCAGTCATGTACCCCATTTCTCCCTACAAGTTCAGAACCTAATTAATATAAATTATACATAGAATTTGGTATTTCCACATGCAAAAGTATAATGAATTTATGTTGGCAGTTGTAGCACATTTCACTCCATGTCACTAAACTCTTTTCATAAAACTAGACACCCGACCAATATTGGAACCCATTAGTGAACATAAGGCACCTGCATAAACACAAATAATGAATGACTTCATGTAGCTTGACTATAAACATAAAGTCAGTTATGCACTATATATTCCACCACCCTACACTTCATTAAATGTAATGCAGACTAATATATGAAATGCTTCTTAAGAAAAAATCAGCTGAATTCATTCAAGTTTAAATTAAAAGATTTTTTCCAAATTTTTTATGCCTTTTCCCTATTATTTTGACAAGATTTTGGTGAAATCGCTGCAAAATTTTTACTATTTAACTGTAGCCTTATAGTTTACATTTTCAGGTTTTTAATTGCAATTATTGGATACAAGTCCAGAAATGGATTTAAAGGGGTACTACCTTGGAAAACTTTTTTTTTTTAATTAACTGGTGCCAGAAAGTTAAACAGATTTGTAAATTACTTCTATTTAAAAATCTTAATCCTTCCAGTACTTTTTAGGGGCTATATACTACAGAGGAAATGCTTATCTTTTTAGATTTCTCTGATGTCATGACCACAGTGCTCTCTACTGACCTCTGCTGTCCATTTTAAGAACTGTCCAGAACAGGAGAAAATCCTCATAGCAAACATATGCTGCTCCGGACAGTACCTAAAATAGACAGCAGAGGTCAGCAGAGAGCACTGTGGTCATGACATCAGAGAAATCTAAAAAAGATAAGCATTTCCTCTGTAGTATATAGTCCCTAAAAAGTACTGGAAGGATTAAGATTTTTAAATCGAAGTAATTTATAAATATGTTTAACTTTCTGGTACCAGTTGATTTAAAAAAAAAAGTTTTCCAAGGTAGTACCCCTTTCAAAAATAGGAGGTCTGTCAGGACCGACTGGGGGAGACAGGGAGAGTGAGCCCTAAACTGACCCTAAACATCTCTCCCTGCCTACTTGCCCATCCATCCTAAACAATGGATCGACAACTGTGCGCCGGTCCCTTCCTGCGCTAAAGTGCAGAGGAGTAAAAACACATATACAAGGTCGGTTACAGGCCAGAAACGGAAAACTACTAGACAACAAGATATTCAAGACAGGATACAAATACTAACAGGGCAGAATATAAACAGGCAAACTGATACAGGAACATAGGACACTGTTCACAAACAGGTGCAAATACAAAGGACAAAGATTAGATAAACCAAGCAGGATATAAATATAGGACACTGTTCACACTGGGACACAGAACAAACAAACTGGACACCCCACTCCACAAAAGGAGTAGCCATTAATAATAAAGCCAAATAATAAAGCCAAATTAAATAGAAACAAGGGAATGAATAAGTATATACCGTATATATCTCAAACCATACATTTTCAGAAATGCTTGTACATTGGAAATATGTTCAATTACACATAATGCATCAGTTTCATTTTAACTTCATGGTAAAACACCATTAACCCCTTCGTGACACATGACAAATCTAGTCCATCATGGTGCCACTAAGAGTGTATGGAGTGAGCTCCTGACTCTTGAGCCCGCTCCATACCAGGCAACCCCCAGCTGAATTCAATAGCTTTGGGCCACTGCTATTAACTCTATTAACCCTTTAGATTGCTGCTGTCAAAGATGATAGCGGCTTCTAAAGGGACCTTACTGTAGGGGTAGTCGGAGTGTGGTGACACGGCGGTGCAAGATATACTTGCCAAATTATGATGCCAGGGCACTGTTAACCTACAGGGTCTGAGGTGGAGACAGCGTCTCCAGGGCCAGGTGCGGGGCAATAAACACACCAATGCCAGGTTACGGATAATTGTCTTTTTTTACTGAGGCAGGAGCAGATTGTACAATAATCGCAGTACAGAGCAGAGTAGAAGGGATGCAGTGTAACCCATGGGAGCCCTGTGGCCTTGCTGGGACTTATGGTGCTTTTCACCCACTTGAATTGACTTGCTATTAGATATGACAGACTTGGAGATATCCCATGCTGACTAGGGTTCTGTTAAGGTATGAGCTCACCAATTCCTGAACGGGGATGTTACGCCGAGCGCTCCGTGTCCCTGCTCCTCCCCGGAGCGCTCGCAGCGTTCTCCTGTTCGCAGCGCCCCGGTCAGACCTGCTGACCGGATGCGCTGCGATAATGTCCCCAGCCGGGATGCGATTCGCGATGCGGGACGCGCCCGCTCGTGATACGCATCCCGACCCGCTTCCCCGTCTGTGCTGTCCCGGCACGCGCGGCCCCGTTCCCTAGGGCGCGCGCGCGCCGGGTCTTTGCAATTTAAAGGGCCGGTGCGCCACTGATTGGCGCATGGGTTTTAATCAGTATCTTCACCTGTGCACTTCCCTATTTATACCTCACTTCCCCTGCACTTCCTTGCCGGATCTTGTTGCCATTGTGCCAGTGAAAGCGTTTCCTTGTGTGTTCCTAGCCTGTGTTCCAGACGTCCTGCCGTTGCCCCTGACTACGATCCTTGCTGCCTGCCCTGACCTTCTGCTACGTCCGACCTTGCTCTTGTCTACTCCCTTGTACCGCGCTTATCCCAGCAGTCAGAGAGGTTGAGCCGTTGCCGGTGGATACGACCTGGTTGCCGCCGCTGCAAGACCATCCCGCTTTGCGGCGGGCTCTGGGGAAAATCAGTAGCAACTTAGAACCGGTCCACCGACACGGTCCACGCCAATCCCTGGCACAGAGGATCCACCTCCAGCCAGCCGAATCGTGACAGTAGATCCGGCCATGGATCCCGCTGAGGTCCCTCTGCCAGTTATCGCTGACCTCACCACGGTGGTCGCCCAGCAGCGCAACAAGGCCACCAGCTGTCTCAACTGACCGTGATGCTACAGCAGCTTTTACCACAGCTTCAGCAACCATCTCCTCCGCCAGCTCCTGCACCTCCTCCGCAGCGAGTGGCCGCATCCAACTTCCGTTTGTCATTGCCGGACAAATTTGATGGGGACTCTAAATTTTGCCGTGGTTTTCTCTCACAATGTTCTCTGCACTTGGAGATGATGTCGGACCAATTTCCTACCGAAAGGTCAAGGGTGGCTTTCGTGGTCAGCCTTCTGTCTGGGAAAGCCCTGTCATGGGCCACACCGCTCTGGGACCGCAATGATCCTGTCACTGCCTCTGTACACTCTTTCTTCACGGAGATTAGAAGTGTCTTCGAGGAACCAGCCCGAGCCTCTTCTGCCGAGACTGCCCTGCTGAACCTGGTCCAGGGTAATTCTTCTGTTGGCGAGTACGCCATCCAATTCCGTACTCTCGCCTCCGAATTGTCCTGGAATAACGAGGCCCTCTGCGCGACCTTCAAAAAAGGCCTATCCAGTAACATCAAAGATGTGCTGGCCGCACGAGAAATCCCTGCTAACCTGCATGAACTTATTCATCTGGCCACCCGCATTGACATGCGTTTTTCCGAAAGGCGTCAGGAGCTCCGCCAGGATATGGACTTTGTTCGCACGAGGCGGTTTCTCTCCCCGGCTCCTCTTTCCTCTGGTCCGCTGCAATCCGTTCCTGTGCCTTCCGCCGTGGAGGCTATGCAAGTTGACCGATCTCGCTTGACACCTCAAGAGAGGACACGCCGCCGCATTGAGAACCTTTGCCTGTACTGTGCCATTACCGAACACTTCTTGAAGGACTGTCCTATCCGACCTCCACGTCAGGAAAGACGCACTCCGACTCCGCACAAAGGTGAGACAGCTCTAGGTGTGAACTCTGCTTCTCCACGTCTTACTGTGCCTGTGCGGATTTCTTCTTCTACCTTCTCCTTCTCAGCTGTGGCCTTCTTGGATTCCGGATCTGCAGGAAATTTTATTTTGTCCTCTTTCGTTAACAGGTTCAACATCCCAGTGACCAGTCTCGCCAGACCCCTCTACATCGCCTCTGTTAATGATGAAAGAATGGACTGTACTGTGCGTTACCGCACGGAACCCCTCTTAATGTGCATTGGACCCCATCACGAAAAGATTGAATTTCTGGTCCTCTCTAACTGCACTTCGGAAATTCTTCTTGCACTACCTTGGCTTCAACGCCATTCCCCAACCCTCGATTGGACCACCGGGGAGATCAAGAACTGGGGTACTACTTGCCACAAGAACTGTCTTATGTCTGCTCCCAGTACTGTCAGTCAAAACCCTATGGCTCCTCCGATACCAGGTCTCCCCAAGGCCTATCTGGACTATGCTGATGTTTTTTTGCAAAAAACAATCAGAGACTTTGCCTCCTCACAGGCCTTATGACTGCCCTATTGACCTCCTCCCTGGTACTACTCCACCCCGGGGCAGAATCTATCCTCTGTCCGCTCCGGAAACACAAGCCATGTCGGAGTACATCCAAGAGAATTTAAAAAGGATTTATCCGCAAGTCTTCCTCCCCTGCCGGAGCTGGATTTTTCTTCGTCTCCAAAAAAGACGGCTCCTTACGACCTTGATTACCGCGGCCTTAATAAAATCACTATAAAAAAACGCTATCCCCTACCTCTTATCTCGGAACTCTTTGACCGCCTACGTGGCGCCAACGTCTTTACCAAATTGGACTTAAGAGGTGCATATAATCTCATCCGCATCAGGGAAGGGGACGAGTGGAAGACCGCGTTTAACACCAGGGATGGACACTTTAAATATCTGGTTATGCCTTTTGGGCTTTGCAACGCCCCTGCCGTCTTCCAAGACTTTGTAAATGAAATTTTTCGTGATCTTCTATATACCTGTGTTGTGGTCTACCTGGACGATATTTAGATTTTTTCTTCTAACCTTGAAGAACACCGCCGGCATGTCCGCATGGTTCTTCAGAGACTTCGGGACAATCAATTATATGCCAAAATGGAAAAATGCCTCTTTGAATGTTAATCTCTTCCTTTCCTAGGATACTTAGTCTCTTGCCATGGACTCCAAATGGACCCGGACAAACTATCAGCCGTATTGGACTGGCCACGCCCCTCCGGACTCCGTGCTATCCAACGTTTCTTGGGGTTTGCCAATTATTACAGACAATTTATTCCACATTTTTCCACTACTGTGGCCCCAATTGTGGCCCTAACCAAGAAAAACGCCAACCCTAAGTCCTGGCCTCCTCAAGCAGAAGAGGCCTTCAACCATCTCAAAACTGCCTTTTCTTCTGCTCCCGTACTCTCCAGACCTGATCCATCTAAACCCTTCTCACTGGAGGTAGACGCCTCCTCGGTGGGAGCTGGAGCGGTACTTCTACAGAGAAATTCTTCCGGACATGCTGTTACTTGTGGTTTCTTTTCTAGGACCTTCTCTCCGGCGGAGAAAAACTACTCCATTGGTGATCGAGAACTACTGGCCATAAAATTGGCGCTTGAGGAATGGAGGCACCTGCTGGAGGGATCCAAATACCCAGTTATTATATACACTGATCACAAGAATCTCTCTTATCTTCAGTCTGCCCAACGGCTAAACCCCCGCCAGGCTAGGTGGTCTTTGTTCTTTGCCCGTTTTAAGTTTGAAATTCATTTTCGCCCCGCTGACAAGAACATTAGGGCTGACGCTCTCTCTCGTTCATCGGATGCCTCTGAAATGGAAGCTTCCCCGCAACACATTATTCCTCCGGACTGTCTGATCTCCACTTCTCCAGCTTCCATCAGACAAACTCCTCCAGGGAAGACCTTCGTCTCTCCACGCCAGCGCCTCAGGATTCTCAGGTGGGGACACTCCTCACACCTCGCAGGCCATGCTGGCATCAAAAAATCAATCCAGCTCATCTCTCATTTTTATTGGTGGCCTACCCTGGAAGCTGATGTTGCTGATTTTGTTCGGGCTTGTACAGTCTGTGCCTGGGACAAGACCCCTCGCCAGAAGCCTGCCGGTCTCCTCCATCCTCTGCCTGTTCCTGAGCGACCATGGTCTCAGATTGGTATGGACTTTATTACTGATTTACCTTTATCCCATGGCAACACAGTTATTTGGGTGGTCGTTGATCGGTTCTCCAAGATGGCACATTTTATCCCTCTTCCAGGTCTTCCTTCTGCACCTCAGTTGGCGAAACAATTTTTTGTGCACATTTTTCGCCTTCACGGGCTTCCTACGCATATCGTTTCGGATAGAGGCGTTCAATTTGTGTCGAAATTCTGGAGGGCCCTCAGTAATCAACTTAAAATCAAATTAAACTTCTCGTCTTCTTATCATCCCCAATCCAATGGGCAAGTGGAAAGAATTAATCAGGTTCTTGGTGACTATTTGCGACATTTTGTTTCCTCCCGCCAGGATGACTGGGCCGATCTTCTACCATGGGCCGAATTCTCGTACAATTTCAGAGTCTCTGAGTCTTCCGCTAAATCCCCATTTTTTGTGGTGTATGGCCGTCAACCTCTTCCCCCCCTTTCCACTCCCATGCCTTCTGGTTTGCCCGCTGTTGATGAGGTGACTCGGGACTTCTCCACCATCTGGAAAGAGACTCAAAAATCTCTCCTTTAGGCCTCATCCCGGATGAAGAAACATGCCGACAAAGTACTCCCGGAGACAAAGTATGGCTCTCCGCCAAGTATGTCCGCTTTCGTGTCCCCAGTTATAAACTGGGACCACGTTATCTTGGTCCTTTTAAAATCAAATGCCAAATCAACCCTGTCTCCTACAAACTCCTTCTTCCTCCTTCCCTCCGTATTCCTAATGCTTTTCATGTCTCTCTCCTTAAACCACTCATCCTTAACCGCTTCTCTCCCAAGGTTGTTGCTCCTACTCCTGTTTCCGGGTCCTCTGACATCTTCTCGGTTAAAGAAATTCTGGTATCCAAGACGGTCAGAGGTAAAAAAAAATTCTTGTAGATTGGGAGAATTGCGGCCCAGAGGAGAGGTCATGGGAACCCGAGGACAACATCCTTGACAAGGACCTTATCCACAAATTCTCGGGTTCTAAAAAGAGGGGGAGACCCAAGGGGGGGGGTACTGTTACGCCAAGCGCTCCGGGTCCCCGCTCCTCCCCGGAGCGTTCGCAGCGTTCTCCTGTTCGCAGCGCCCCGGTCAGACCTGCTGACCGGATGCGCTGTGATAATGTCCCCAGCCGGGATGCGATTCGCGATGTAGGACGCGCCCGCTCGCGATACGCATCCCGACCCGCTTACCAGACTCGTTCCCCGTCTGTGCTGTCCCGGCGCGCGCGGCCCTGCTCCCTAGGGCGCGCGCGCGCCGGGTCTTTGCGATTTAAAGGGCCGGTGCGCCACTGATTGGCGCATGGGTTTTAATCAGTATCTTCACCTGTGCACTTCCCTATTTATACCTCACTTCCCCTGTACTTCCTTGCCGGATCTTGTTGCCATTGTGCCAGTAAAAGCGTTTCCTTGTGTGTTCCTAGCCTGTGTTCCAGACCTCCTGCCGTTGCCCCTGACTACGATCCTTGCTGCCTGCCCTGACCTTCTGCTACGTCCGACCTTGCTCTTGTCTACTCCCTTATCTTGCTTATCTCAGCAGTCAGAGAGGTTGAGCCGTTGCCGGTGGATACGACCTGGTTGCTACCATCGCTGCAAGACCATCCCGCTTTGCGGCGGGCTCTGGTGAAAACCAGTAGCAACTTAGAACCGGTCCACCGACACGGTCCACGCCAATCCCTCTCTGGCACAGAGGATCCACCTCCAGCCAGCCGAATTGTGACAGGGGAATGCTTACAGAATGGCAGTGTTGATTTGATAAGAGATTTTCTTTAGGCTTCCCTTGGAGTCAGCTTACAATGTTTACCTGACAGGACGTACTCCAGTACTGGGATACCACAGGAGGGCTTACTTATCCTTCCTGCCAGTGTGTGGCTCTGCTATTTATAGAGCCTGTCTGCAGCAGGCTCTATTAATCCATATGTATGAGGAATCTAATGATTCCTGATGGACCAATAAAAATAAACATATTTGGTATCATCATGTGTGTAATTGTCCAAACTATTAAAATACAACATTATTTATCTTGTACGGTAAATGACATAAATGTAAAAAAATACCAAACCTCAGAATTGCATTTTTTTTTTTACCACATCATATCCCAGAATATATTAAGTAAAAAGCAATCAAAAAGTCCAATCAACATATGGACAGAATTAGGGCTGTTTTTGAAAAAACAAAGTGGTCACATTTTTATAATATCGGACATACCTTTTAATGCTTAGAAAAGTTTCCAGGAAGGAATAGAGTTTAGACCTTTGCTACAGACCAGGGAGTGACAAGGAAACACAAACAAAGAGTGACAGGTGACAAGGAAAGACAAATGAAGGAAGCACAAACACACTTTCACATGGAGATTGCTTAAAGGGGTATTCCAGGCAAAACCTTTTTATATATATATATATATATATCAACTGGCTCCGGAAAGTTAAACAGATTTGTAAATTACTTCTATTAAAAAATCTTAATACTTCCAATAGTTATTAGCTTCTGAAGTTTTCTGTCTAACTGCTCAATGATGATGTCACGTCCTGGGAGCTGTGCATGATGGGAGAATATCCCCATAGGAACTGCACAGCTCCAGGGACATGAGTAATCAGAGAGCAGTTAGACAGAAAACAACAACTCAACTTCAGAAGCTAATAACTATTGGAAGGATTAAGATTTTTTAATAGAAGTAATTTACAAATCTGTTTAACTTTCCGGAGCCAGTTGATATATAAAAAAAAAAGTTTGGGCCTGGAATACCCCTTTAAGCTTCTATAGTAGTATTTCTCCTATACAATTATTGTACGGAATGACTTAGTGTAAAGTGACAGGCAGGGTGTATGAACTGTTTTGTTAAGTTTAAAAATAAGGTTGTTATTTATAACAATATTGTAAATTTGTTTTTAGGTTAGGGAATAAAATAATTCTTCTCATACTTAGGGGTCATATTAAACACATAATTAGGGTTATCCTGGTGTGCCCTAAAGATCTAGGTATACTTGATGGGTGGGTCACCCTGCTTTAGCTGGAGATTCTGGTTTGGTTTATAATCCATAGTTATGTCATAAAGGCTCTTTTAGCAGTTAAATATTAACTTAAAAGGAAGCTTCTTACAAGGAAGTTTTTTAGCTTTTTTGTGATTGGTAAAATGGAGTTACAAAGCTCATGTAACAACCAGAGCCATTAAAGTAGTTTCAATTCTCTGCACAGCAGTAAGGTGATATGCTTGCTTATCCAGGCGATCCTTCTTTCAGGGTTCAGTCTTATCTCCCTATTCCCTATTCCAATAATTCTGTTGGTTGCCCACGTGGCCATGCCTCTGACTCTCCTGAATCTGCAGCTACTTTAGTTTATTTATTGTCAAAATTTTGCACAGACAATTTTTTGACAATTTCAGAAAAGTGTACTTTGCAAGTTACCAGTGTGTCTGGATTGTCTCTTTGTCTATTGCACTTACCATCATGGATTCACCCCTTTAGACACCCCACTCAAGTATGCCCACTGGGGTATCAAAGACATCCTATCTTGTAAAGAACCCCATTTACAGACGTTGTATGGGTCCACAGGGAGACATACAGGGTTGGCAAGCCACAAAACCATCTGTTACATTTCAATAGACTTTGCTCGAAGGACTACTACCCTGCGCTGCCCTAAACTACTCCACCCATCCACCACAAGGGCACAACATATGCTCGCTCCCGCCACCGTCCTCCTCCTCAGTGCGCCTGCGCTGTGCTAGGTGCAGAGAGCGTGCTTCCTCTCTGCACCTAGTATCGAGAACTAACCTGATTGCATGCTGCTCTGCGTAGGCACACTGTGGAGGAAGAGGGCGGTGGGAGTGAGTGCTTGCTGGATGACACACAGCAGCGTGCAGGTTAGATTAGCTGAAAGGCTCATGCGCTGGGACCTGTGTGTCAATCACACAGCGGTCCCAGCACTGACATACGGGGTAGGCTTGGGGGTGGGCGTGGCGGCGGTGGGGGCATCGCGTACCTCGTGCCACGCCTATCCAACCGTCAGTGGCTTTGAATAAAAGCATTTTTTGCAGTCATGAAAGCCTGCAAATTCAGGTAAAAATATTGTTATACACACCACCTGCACACAGTACAAAGGCTGTGTGCAGGTTATTGCACCAAAATTTCATGACAGTTGCACTTTTAGGTGAGGGACTGCCGCCTACATAATGTGGGGGGACTGTCGCCTACCTAATGTGGGGGAACTGCCGCCTCTCTAATGTGGGGGAACTGCTGCCTCTCTAATGTGGGGGAACTGCCACCACTCTAATGTGGGGTGAACTGCCGACACTCTAATGTGGGGGAACTGCCACCTCTCTAATGTAGGGGGACTGCCGCCTCTCTAATGTGGATGGGACTGCCGCCTATCTAATGTGGAGGAGCTGCCACCTACCTAATGTGAGGGGACTGCCGCCTACCTAATGTGGGGGGACTGCCACCTACATAATGTGGGGGGACTGCCGCCTACCTAATGTGAGGGGACTGCCATCTACCTAATGTGGGAGGACTGCCGCCTACCTAATGTGGGGGGACTGCCGCCTCTCTAATGTGGAGGAACTGCTGCCTCTCTAATGTGGGGGAACTTCCTCCTACCTTATGTGGGGAACTATCTACTATGTTGCTGCCCAGCTAATATGGGGACTAAGTACGATAGTGGACGGCTATCTGGCGAATTTGCCTACAGGGGCAACTCTCTCCGGAGGGGCCCTACCTACTCAGGTCACCAATTATTACGGTTTGGGGCATTATAGATCTTAGAAGAATGCAGAGCCTAAAATGTTTTTCCCGACTTCTGAGAGGAGTTGTAGCTGGAAGAAATCACCATGATGGTCTGGGCCGGATGGAGAATGTGGCAGTGTGGCAAGGAAAGGGTGTATTTCCCTTGCTAACTCTGGAGAATGCTCCACCTGTGGCCTGATTAATGAGGTATCAGGAAGGGAAAGTGTGTTTAAAAGGAAAGGAAACAGAATAGTTGGGCTCTCCCTGGGAAACAGTATGCTGGCTGTTAGAGGGGGAGACACACGGGACCTGTTTAGGTAACACGCAGAAGGCGCTGCGAGTGGTCCAAGAAGTGGTGTGAACTGTGAGTAACAGGTTGCAGGAGACACATGTTTAACTGGCTGAGGGTAGCTCACCAGTTGATAGACAGGGCATGCTGATATGTGTAGTCAGTGACCAGACGGTCTAGGACTTTATTTTGTTCCTGTTTATGTTTTGTTTTACCTGCAACCTGTGGAAATGAAGCTGGCGAGGAGCCAGACTTGTATGCGGAACTGTGGTCTGTGGAATTATTGTGAGGAACGTGTCCCATGGCAAGTGACCAGGACGATCCCAGAGCTAATCCCCAAGACGGTTCGTCACAAGAAGAAAAAGGAAAGTGACCGATTCCAATTAGGCTGCATTCACACCACGTTTTTTACATATGGGTGCCTTTATCCGATAGGTGGAGGGGCAAACCGGGCGCTCCCGTACCCCAGCCGGATCAGCCCGTGACTCCATTTACTTTAATGAGCCGACCGGAGTCAAACGGTGACTCCAGTCGGCTCAGTTTTGACCCGTATGCGGTTTCCTGACCGGACCTAAAACCGTAGTATACTACGGTTTTAGGTCCGGTCCAAAACCGCATACGGCACCCGTATGTAAAAAACGTGGTGTGAATGCAGCCTTAGAGAAGAAGTCACCTGATATAACTGTATGTGTGGTGTCGGGCTGTGAGGTGCAGGGCAGATGTTATGGCCCAAGGGGAAGATGATATTAACCCCTTCTTGTCGTGACGCCAGAGGGTAGTTTAGCCTTAACCACTCAAAGGTAATACCGCTGATCCTGGGTTAGGCAGGGGGAAATGAAGACACCAATGCCAAATTAAGGATAACGGCAGCTTTACTGAGTGATATAGTCTTTGCAGTATAGCCAAATATCCCAGGGAGGTGACCAGTGACACAGGGGGACCTCGCAGGCTTGCTGGGACTTGCAGTAGTTAGACTGACTTTGGTGCAGGCCACCATGACTACAGATGGACTTGATTTGACAGAGATGGTGACTGACAATAAGATGACTTGACTTACTGATAACTGACTTATGGCTGCAGGACTTTAGGCTTGAGGCCTCCAATGCTCTGGACACAGACACTGAGATGACTGCACTGGACCTCAGCATACAGCAAAGAGAGAGATTGCAGCCTCGCCTGGTTATATAGGGGGGCTGTGCAAGGAGCCTATAGGTCACTTGGGGGGGGGGGTCACCTGGTCACTGGAGCCCTCTGGGTAACAATCATGTGGTACAAACATTAAAGCAACAGTACATTAAATGAGGCAAACCTATATACATAATGGGGGTATGCTGCAGGGGAGCCCTGGGGACATGCAGGGACTCTGCCTGACAGGGCAGGAGGACAGTACAGGGCCACAACATCCCGAACTGGGACATCACATATGTAATCACTTATATGGTCTGTAGTGGTAATCATGAGGGTTGTTGTCAGTCTGTCACCTGTAAAGGACATCCTCCTAAACTTAGATGACAGACTGACAATGTAATTGCTGTTAAAGAGGTAATCCCATTCTGCATGTGTTGGCGTGATGGGTCATGGCTAGGGGTGTGTCTGAGGGCGTGGTTAGTGGGCGTGGCTTGCCCCTCTTTGTTCTCAGCAAAAGTTGGGAGGTATGCCATAAATAGCTAGGCAAGGATTTCAGGCTGGTTTCCTCACCATATCACGAAGAAAATCTTGTCTAATATAGGACAGAATGATGCCCTATAATATTCATATACAGTGACCCCCTGACCTACGATGGCCCCGACATAAGATAATTTCAACAGGCGATGCCCTCTCAGAAGCCATTGCATGTTGAAGCCAGCATCAACATACGATGCTTTTGTATGTCGGGGCCATCGCATAAACGGCTATTCGGCAGCGCTGACTGCTTCAGCTGCCGCCGGATAGCCGTTTACGGTGCCCCGTGTGCTCCGGTGATGGTCTCCTACCTGTCCTCGGGGCTCCGGAGCGTCCTCTTTGGGATCCCCTCCATCGCCGGCTCTCTCCATCGTCGCCATCACGTCGCTGCGCACGCCATCCCATCATCCAATAGGAGCGGCGTGCGTAGTCACGTGATGACGGCGACGTGAGAGTGAAGTACCCAGGCAGCAGAGACGTTCCGGAGTGGCGGGGACACAACAGGGACGCGGCGACAGTGATGGAGGGCGACATTCAGGGCAGCGGTGACTGGTCCAGAGCGGCAGGGAAAGGTGAGTACAACTTCCTATTCTTTACATTGCACAGATCCCTCAACATACGATGGTTTCAACAAACAATGGTTCATTTGGAACGGATTACCATCGTATGTTGAGGGACCACTGTATATATATATATATATATATATATATATATATATATACAGATTCACACATAGGGGGAGATTTATCAAAACCTGTGCAGAGAAAAAGTTGACTAGTTGCTCATAGCAACCAATCAGATGGCTTCTTTCATTTTTGAAAAAGCCTCTGAAAAATGAAAGAAGCAATCTGATTGGTTGCTATGGGCAACTGGTCAACTTTTCCTCTGCACAGGTTTTGATAAGTCTCCCCCATAGTATTTTGGTCAACATTTTGCTCAGTATTTTTGCCAAACCCAGGAGTTAAACCGACAGAGAAAAACTATAATTAAAAGATTTGCACCTTTTTCTTTGTTTTGTACACACTCTGGTTTTGGTAAAGACAAGAAACATACAAGAAAGGTGAACCTTTATTATATGGAAAGAAGTGGCTACCTTTAAAACATAACAAAACTATGCTAAATGTAACGGCTATGGTTAGTGGATGGTTAACGGCTCTGATATGGCCCCAGTCATCATCCACACAGGTTCAGCGGAACCTGTGTGGATGATGACTGGGGCCATATCAGAGAGCGAAGTCTAAAATGCCGCTGGTTTTCACCAGAGCCCGACGCAAAGCGGGACAGACTTGCTGCAGCAGGTGGCACCCAGGTCGCTCCCCCTGATATGACTCATCCACAAAGGCTGCCGAGATGTATGAGGTACAGTAAGGATGAGACAAAGGCGTAGTCAGGACTGGCAGGAGGTCAGACAGGCGGCACAGAAGGGACTGGTAGAACAAGATACTATATAAACAACGCTTTCTCAGAGACACAATGGCACAATGCAGCAAGGACAGGAAGGAAGTGTGGGGTAAAATAGGGTTGGAAAGAAACAGGCACCAATCAATGGTGCGCTGGCCCTTTAAATTTGAGGAAGCCGGCGTGTGCCCTAGGAGACGGGGTGGGGTGCCGCACGCCGACATCCTGTGCTAGTGAAGGGAACAGAGGCAAGATGAGGAGCACAAGAAGCCGGTGTTTGCCTGCGGCGGGGACCGGCGATGAGGACGGCAGCAGGGGAAAAAGAAGAGGACGGAGCAGGAGCAGCACGAGAAGGAAGGTGCGTCCCGCGATGCGAACACTGGGTGAAGCAGCACCGATGGTTACGATACACCCCCTTTAGGTCTCCCCCTTTTTTTTAGACCGGAGGAAATTAAGGAGCAAGTCTCGATCTAAAATGTTTTCTTCAGGTTCCCAAGACCTTTCCTCCAAAATCTCCTTCACCTCACAAATGTCAGACACACCAGATACGGGCATAGGAGGAAGGTCTTTTTAAGAAAAACGGTTTAAGATGAAAGGTTTAAGGAAAGAAACAGGGAAGGAGTTCGGGACATAAAGAGAAGAAGGCAAATGGAGTTTGTAGGACACAGGGCTGATTTGATGTATCACTTTGAAAGGACCCAGGAACTGAGGACCCAATTTACAACTGGGAACCTTAAAACGAATATATTTGGCCAAAAGCCAGACCTTGTCGCCAGGAAAGAAGGTCGGAGGAGGTCTTCTCTTTTTGTCAGCCTGAGACTTCATGCGGGAGGAGACAAGGAGTAAAAAGCGCCAGGTTTCTTGCCAGATAGAAGAGGAATCACGTAATTGGTACTTTTGAAGAAGTAGGCAAAGGAAGAGGAGGGCAAAGATGATGACCATAGACAATAAAAAATTGAGGAGTTCTGGTAGCTTCAGAGTCCCGGTGCTTATAAGAAAATTCCGCCCAGGGAAGTAGGTTGGACCAATTGTCTTGCCCGGCAGAGACAAAATGGCGAAGATAGTCTCCAAGAATCTGATTCACTCTCTCCACTTGACCATTAGACTGGGGGTGGTAAGCAGAAGAGAAGTCCAGCTGGATCTTAAAGCGAGAACAGAGAGCCTGCCAGAACTTGGAGACGAACTGAACCCCACGTTCAGAGACGATGTGAGTTGGCAGACCATGAACACGAAAAATATGACGGAAGAATTGTTTCACCAGCTGTGGATGAGAAGGTAGTCCAGGCAGAGAAACAAAGTTGGCCATTTTAGAGAATTGATCAACAACCATCCAAATGACCGTGTTTTTACAAGAGGGAGGCAGATCGGTGATGCAGTCCATAGCGATGTGGGAACATGGTCTCCCAGGGACAGGTAAGGGTCTTGTCTCGGGCACAAATAATACAGGAAAGAACAAACTCAAAGACATCACGTTCCAGGTTTGGCCACCAGTAATGTCGGGAAATTAATTGAAGGGACTTCCATACTCCGGTATGTCCGGCCAACAAGGATGAGTGCCTCCAGATCAAGACTTTGTGTCTAACATGAGGAGGTTCAAATTACTTTCCAGGAGGAACTTGCTTAAGATCAACTGGTGCGACCGTAACCAATCGTTCAGGAGGTAGTATATGATGAAGAGAGGAGTCTTGTCCTGTCACATCAGATGACCTAGAGAGAGCATCGGCTTTGCTTATCTGTGGGCCGAAAATGGATAAGAAAATTTTATCTTGAGAAGAAGAGTGAACACCTGGCCTGCCAAGGGTTCAGACGCTGGGCGGACTGAAAATACAAAAGGTTCTTATGGTCAGGATGAATAGAACCTTCCAGTAGGTGATGCCATTCTTCCAAGGCCATCTTAATGGCCAGGAATTCTCTATCTCCAATAGAATAATTCCTCTCTGCAGGTGAAAAAAAATCTTGGAAAAGAAACCGCAAGTCCCGGTTTTACCTCTGGAGGACTTTTGAGTCGGTACTGCTCCGGCTCCAACAGAAGAAGCATCCACCTCCAGAAACATGGTATATTGGATAGCAAGAGGTTCCACAGCAAGAAATGCGGCAGCAGGAAGGGGCCAGTGAGCAGCTCTAGAGCCCTCACAGCAACAGCAGCACAGTCCAGCACAGAGGGGGTTAAGTATGTTAGCAGAGTCCGTGCACTAGCAGGAGCCCCAGCCAGGACAGAGGGAATGAAGACCAGTGCAGTCCAGCACAGAGGGAAGTAACTGAAGTTGCAGGCCCTCCACAATGACACTAGCACAGTCCAGGGGTTAACAGGCCCCTCACAGTCCAGGAGTACAGTCCAGCACTAAGGTAGCCAACTGGGACAGCAGAACCCCAACTGTAACAGCAGCACAGTCCAGCACCTCAGGGGTTAATAGGAAAATGTATAGTGTGAAAACAAAACCCTCCAAAATGCGCAAAATTGTGGTTTTAATTTAAATTTCCTCCCTAAAAATTTTTCAGGGGGTTCACCATACATTTTATGGTAAAATGAGAGGATTCATTATAGAGAACAATTGGTCACACAAATAAACAAGCCCTTATATGGGTCTGTAGATGGAAATATAAAGGAGTTATGGAATTTAGGAGGCGAGGAGGAAAAAACGAAAATGCAAAAATAAAATTGGCCTGGTCCTTAAGGTGTGTTCTGGACTGGCACAGTATAAACACAAGTTCTCTAGATGATGACGTAACCTCTCCTGCGGAGACAGATGAGCACGATCCACTTGCATGGGTTCTTTGGCAGAAGACATAGACAGAGAAAGTGGCGGCCGCTGAAACTCCGGAGCTAGATGGGGAAGTTGACGAGGACAGGCAGGTTCATGTTCAAGGCGGAGTTCTTCCTGTCTCTCAGCAAAACGAACATCTATGCGAGTAGCTAGAAGAATGAGCTCACTTAGCGTAGAAGCCGGATTTGAGGCTGCCAGAGCATCCTTGACCCTGCTGGAGAGACCTTTCTTGAAGGTGGCACAGAGAGCTGCTTCATCCCAGTCAAGTTCGGAAGCCAGAATGCAAAAATGAACCGCATATTCTCCTACTGGAATATACCCATGCCGGAGATTTAGTAGCGCTGTTTCAGCAGAGGAGGCTTGCAAACTAGTAGTCACTGGATTGCTTCTGTCCCAAAGGGGAGTAGCCGAGGCCAAGGCCTTTCCAGAGAGAAGACTGACCATGAAAGCGATTTTGGCATGCTCTGTGGGGAACTGGTCGGCCATCAGTTCAACGTGCATGGTGCACTGAGTCACGAATCCCCTGCACAGTTTAGGCTCCCCATCATACTTCGTCAGCAGGGACAAACAAGCTTGGGACCCATAGAAGCCATTGGAGCCGGAGGCACTGGAGGCACCACAGGAATGGTTGTGGAGAGTTGACACAATTGCTGCCTTGTTGTGCTATCTGCTGGAACTGTTGAGCCACAATGAAGGTGAGGTCAACAACATCCGGTAGAGGCACCCCGGTGGGATTCTTGGCCGGATCTTACTGTAACGGCTGTGGTTAATGGATCCGCTGAACCTGTGTGGATGATGACTGGGGCCGTATCAGTGAGCGGAGTCTAAGGTGCCGTTGTTTTACACTAGAGCCCGCTGCAAAGCAGAATGGACTTGCTGCGGCTGGCGGCACCCAGGTCGCTACTCTTGATACGTCTCGTCCACACAGGCTGTCGAGATATACCAGGTACAGTAAGGATGAGGTGGAGGCATAGTGAGGACTGGCAGGAGTTCAGGACAGGCGGCACAGAATCAAGGTCAGGGAACGTAGCAGGCGGGACTGGTACACGGTAGAACAAGATACTATATAAACTATATGCTTATATATGCTTTTTCAGAGGCACAATGGCACAAAGATCCAGCAAGTACAGGAAGGAAGTGTGGTGTTAAATAGGGTTAGGAAGAAACAAGCACCAATCAATGGTGCTCTGGCCCTTTAATTTTGAGGAAGCCGGCGTGCGCGCCCTAGGAGGCAGGGTTGCGCACGCTGGCATCCTGTGCTAGTGAAGGGAACAGAGGAGAGGAGCGCGAGAAGCCAGCGGCGGGGACTGGCGATGCCAGTTCTGATAAGATAAAGGCAGACCAGGCAGAGAAGAGATTGTAGAAGTAGAGAATTTTGTTTGCCTGTGGCGGGGACTGGCAATGCGGACGGCAGCAGGGTAAAAAGAAGAGGACAGAGCAGGAGCAGCTTGAGAAGGAAGGTGAGAGCTTGTTGTTCGTCCGCAGGTGCGTCCCGTGATCCGAACACTGGGTGAAGCAGCGCCGGTGGTTACACTAAACTAAATTTGCCACATATATTACCTGGAACCCTGCATACTTGTGTTTCCTAAAGCTTTCCCTACCTAAGCAAGAAGTGAAGAAGTGAAGATAACAGCGATAATTCGCTGCTAGAGGACTCCCTTATTACGGTACACCATGTCACACCCAGTACATCAACTTCAGTCATAGAACACCAGTTTTATACCCCAACAGGACCTAATATCTCCCTTTCAGCCCTCACTATACATGAGGATCCTGATCTAGATGACTCCATCCAAGCCAACACAACAGCTTTTTTAGGGCTTCCTCAAATTGTGAACATTACCCCTCCCAATTTGAAAACACTGGAATCCCAGCCAGTAGAGACGGTACATGTAGCCCCACCATTAGGTCTAAAAAGAAAAGACAGAGGAAAAGAGGGTGCAGAGGAGGAGGTAAGAGACGAAAAGAAAAAGAGAACAAACCATCACAACCAACTACAGAAACGGTAACTACCGTGAACATTTTTAATTTGTCTAAATATATCTTGGATGAGATTGAGTTAGATGTACTCAGAAAGGGCTTATTTTTCTGTCCGACTGATAAGTCCAATAATTTTAATTTATTTATGGATCTTAATAATTTTATTAGGAAGTTAACTATCAAGCGGTTTTTTGCTATGAAGGACACAGAGGGCCCCACCAACTCTGAGTATAACCCCATCACCACTTATGTTGAGACCCTGGATCCACCCCCCATTTGCACTGGGGTTCGCCCTAAATCTACTTTTTTTCCCCTGCAAGCCAGGGGTTGCTTTATTGAGACCTTCTTTGCTTTGGTCAACACTGATCTAGAGGGTCTCTCTAAAGGCAACCAGAAAAAGCCCAGTAATATCAATCAGAAGGAAGCTTTGGCCATCAAACAATTGGCGGACAATGCAAACATTGTTATTAAGTCTGCAGATAAGGGGGGGGGGGGATTGTTATCATGGACCGGGACAACTATATTAAAGAAGCACTCAGACTACTATCAGACACTAAGTTTTATAGACCCCTTTCTTTTAATCCTACTACTATTTATTTGAAAGAGTTGCATATTTTGGTGATGAAAGGCTATACGGAAGGTGTTCTTACCAAGTCAGAAAACCCCCAGGTCGTCCGATAGTGTCAGGGATTAATTCCCTGACCGCGAATTTGTCACACTATGTGGATTTATTACTCCAGAAACATGTGATAGGCTTAAAATCCTTTCTAAAAGACACAGCTCAATTTATTAACAGTGTGGTTGATACAACATGGGAAGACCATTTTCTTTTGGTCACCATGGATGTTTCTTCTTTGTATACGGTGATTGACCATGAATTAGGAGTAAACGCTGTCAAACAGTTTTTATTACGAGATCTTAACATGCCTGATGTCCAGAGAGAGTTTGTATTGGAAAGCCTGATGTTCATTTTAAAACACAATTACTTCGAGTTTCAAAAACAAATCTACTCGCAAGACACGGGTACCGCTATGGGTTCTAAGATGGCGCCCAGTTTTGCGAATCTATTTGTGGGGCTTTTTGAGGAGACGGTCATATATACCCATCCCCTTTTTGTACATTGTCATTTGTTTAAAAGATATATTGATGATATTTTTTTTATCTGGGATGGTGGTAGTTTGGAGCTCAATAGATTTTTAACGGATCTTAATTTAAATCAATGGGGTCTTAATTTTACGCAGTCTGTTTACAATAACCATGCAGAATTCCTAGATGTGGTAGTCTTTCATGATGAGTCCAAAAAACTGCACACTAAGACGCACTTTAAAGCGGTAGATAGTAATAGTTACTTAGATTTTGGTAGTGCCCATTTTAAAAAATGGCTGACTAATATCCCTTTCGGACAGTTTAAAAGGATCCGTAGAAACTGTACCCTTCAGAGCGACTTTGATAAGCAAAGTAAAACACTAGAAGCAAGATTTGCTGCTAAAAGATATCCAAGGAAACTGGTTAAAGCGTCACTTGATAGAGCCAGACCCCTAACCCAAAAAGAGTGTCTTGTTCCAAAAGATATAACTGAGCATACGGAACAAAAAACTGTACCCGATTGGGCGGGCAACTTTATTACTACTTTTAATCAGGACCATCAGGCCATTAGGAAAATTTTTAATACACATTGGCATGTTTTATGTAAGGATCCTTTTTTGAATTCATTACTACCACCTAAGCCTGGCATCACTTTCAGAAGAGGCCGCACTTTAAAGAATATTTTAGCGCCAAGTAGACTAAAGGCACCCAAGAAGGTTTCAGAGACCTTTTTAACCACAGTTGGGACGTTTAAATGTGGACACAACAGATGTAAGTGCTGCGACTCAATTGTGAGTCACAGTAAAACATTTGTTTCCACTGTCTCCCATGAAAGTTTTAAAACTAAAACATTCATTAATTGCTCCACACGGTTTGTTGTTTATCTCCTTGAGTGTCCATGTGGCCTACAGTACGTGGGTCGTACTACCCAATGCCTCAGGGAGAGGATCAACAAACATCGTAGCAATGCAAATTTAGGGTTCACCTTGCATAGTGTATCTCGGCATCTGCTGACCCACCATCAGTCTGATTTCAGTTGCATGAAACTTCAGGCTATAGAAAATATTGCACTTGATAATTCCCAGAGATTCAGCTTATTGAGAAGGAGAGAGAATTTCTGGATCTTTAAACTCCGTACCCTTGTACCGTCTGGTTTGAATGAGTTGGTGGAGACTGCCTTGTGATATTGCAACATTCAGCGGTTATAACATCTTAATAGCTTTATTTTTCCATTAATTATTATTTTTTTTTTTTTTAATCTTTTAGATATGGGTATATGATTGTGTAGACATACTGGATGGGGACGCCTTTTGTCTAAGTATTTATCATCACATTTTGTTAGTAGCTGTCACAGCGTTGACTCCTTATTTATACTATTTTATTATTAAGATCCAGACTTAATTTTATTAGTATTTTAATGTACATTTATTTTGTGTATTTATATATATCAATTAATTTTTTATGTAATCATGTACTGTTTATAGGGATCATCGCATTTTTTATTAATAATTTTTTATCAATTAATTTATTCTGGCGTGTTAAATAATTTATTATGTGTGTTCAGAAGGTACATTTTAGTTTGTGGTTGTTGCTGTTAGAAACGCCCGATATGGACATCCTAAGGCGTTTTATGTTTATAATTTTTATATTTTTTTATTTTTTATTTAATTTTTTTTTTTTTTTATATAATTTTAATTTTTTTTTTCCCCACCCTTTAACATGGGATATTGTGGATTACTTGTATCTCTTGCCTTCATTTCATTTATTTATTTTTGTATTTACTTTACCTTTTTCTTCCATAGATGGTGTTGTTCCCTATGTTGTTTACTCACTATGTTGGGCGCTCCGCTGCAAGCCGCGCCCTGTGGACTGTGATTGGTTGTTTTCCGTTCAGAGACGTCTGCTTGGCAACGCGTCCGTGGATACTCCTGTCACTGCTATGTCGGTGCGTGCTGCGAGTGGAGCGCCTTACAATAGACCGATGCCATTGTTTATGTTTATTTTCAGCCACATGGCTATGTTGTTTACCTCGTCAGAGCTCCCGCATGTGTTTGTCACATTGCCGATTCCACCCATGTTATATCACTTAGTACTGTTTATATTGATGTTATATTATTATCATAATCGAACGCACACCTGTATGTTTTAGACAATAATTATTTTCTGCTGTTTCTACATGTAAATTAAGTTTTTTGTAAGTGGACTGGATGTGACATCACATTCAGCCCACCCCTTCCTGACCTGTACCTCCTCCACCTTGCCATTATATAAAGGGTGCTTGTTGTAGCAGCACCTAGATCATCTGAGGAAGGGGAATTTACCCCGAAACGCGTCATGATCCTTTTGTTGTTTTGTGTTCAATAAAATTGCTTGATTAAGAACACTTACCTGCATCCTGTGTATACCTGGATAGAGCAGCGCCTGGATCCATTGGTCTTTTTTCTCACAAGTATTCAAGAAGTGAAGAGGACAGTGCAGAAGACCATGATATGATGATAAGTGCAAGTAGTGAACATTACCAAAGGAAGAAACAAGTTCTAGTGTAAGAAATAATAAAAAGATACATTTGTCTATTTATCTATTTTCATGATACTTGTCCTACAACATTAACATTACACCTGGAATCCTTTTAAAACATTCTAATGAAAGTATGTTTCCCGATTATCTATTTCCTTTTAATTGCTGTACTTGAGATAGATGAGTAATGCAATAAATGTAATAAAAGCTCCACAATGCTTCATTACTAGATGGTCTGCAGTGGATGTGTGCTACACAGGTTAAACACTAGGTGTCACCAGAACTCCTATCACTAAAAATCTCATCACTATAAAATGATTCTTAGGCAAGGTTCACATCTATAACTAAAGTTCTGATAGAAACCTTTGCGTATTTGATTAAAAAAATATTACAGACAATCATAGTAAATGTTACCCACTGGGCACCACTAGGGTTGTGTGGTCCCCTGTGACAGGTCTGGCACTGCTGACATTTTAATTTTCTGTTGTTTCTGTGAGGGAACAGACAAATGAAAATGCTTATGCAGGTGTGAACCTAGAACCCCTTTAGGTCACCTACATGTGGTGTAGCTGCTTCTAGAATAACTACTAAATACTAACAGAAAAACATAATTGTCAATAAAATAAATTGTCATTCATTCAGCTCATAGATCTGTAAAATCATCTACAGCTGAAAATAAATAATTACAAAGCTTTAGACTGGTGTAGGGGCGAACCTTGTTGATGGTAACATCCAATTGTCAATGTACAGTGACCCCCCCGACCTACGATGGCCCCGACATGCGATAATTTCAATATGCGATGGCCTCTCAGAGGCCATCGCATGTTGAAGGCAGCATCAACATACGATGCTTTTGTATGTCGGGGCCATCGCATAAATGACTATCCGGCAGTGCAGACTGCTCCAGCTCCCTCCGGATAGCTGTTTATGATTCCCCGTGTGCTCCGGTGATGGTCTCCTACCTGTCCTCGGGGCTCCGGAGCTCCTTTTCGGGCTCCGCTGCATTGCCGGCGCTCTCCATCGTCATCATCATGTCGCCGCGCACGCCGTCCTGTCATCCAATAGGAGCGGCGTGCGTAGTGATGTGATGGCGTGACGGAGAGCGAGGATCCTGGGGAAGCAGAGATGTCCGGAGCGTCGGGGACATCCCGGGGACGCAGCAACAGCGATGGAGGGCGACATCCAGGGCAGTGGTGACGAGCGGTGACGGGTCCGGAGCAGCGGGGACAGGTGAGTTTTACTTCCTATACTTTACATTGCACGGATCCCTCAACATACAATGGTTTCAACAAACGATGGTTCATTTGGAACGGATTACCATTGCATGTTGAGGGACCACTGTATTCATATATTTCCCAAAACAAAGGACCTACACAACAAAAAGAGACAGTTATTGAAGGGCTACACATCCGGCAATCGCTTGTATGGTTCTGCCTGTAACTGAGCCATGTAAACCATGTTTTTGAGTCTGCTTAAAATAGCATATACAGCTTACACTTAGTGACTCAGTTCGAGCCATCGAAATGAATGGCATCTCCTGCTCTCCGCAACATTGTACGTAGGCATCCAGTTTTCAGTGTGATGCCGATGGATACTTCTGACGGAGAGGACAGACACATTATGATCCTAGCCATAGTCCCACTCCTGGTTTTAGCTTAACTTCTTGGGGACGCAGGGCATTTGCCCTGCATCCCCGATCTTTAAATACTCAGGGCGTACCTGTACGTCCTGGTCTGGTATAACGGGTTTAAACTGTTCTCACCGGCGGAGAACGGGTTAAACCCAGTGGGTCCCGGTTGCTACGGGCAGCCAGGACCCACAGATAATGCCGGGCACGGCCTATCGAGCCAATACCCGCCATTAACCCTTTAGACGCCGCAATCAAAGTTGATTGTGGCGTCTAAAACGAAAGTAAAAGAATCCAGGCAGCTCAGCGGAGCTGATCAGGACAATCTTGAAAAAATTACGATGTCCTGATCAGCTTATCGGACATGGGAGGGTCCTCACCTGCCTCTCCGTTGTCCGATCGAAATTCTACTGCTCCATGCCTGCGCAGCAGGCTAGAGCAGCAGATCGCCGGTTACAGTGATCAGTGCTTTGCAATGGCATGGCACTGATCAATGTATGCAATCAGAAGATTGCATGTTGAAGCCCCCTATGGGGCGTAAATGTCCAAACTATTAAAATATTAGGTTAGCTTAAGCACACGGTCGATGGCGTACATGTAAAAAAATACCAAAGTCCAAAATTGTGTATTTTTGGTCACTTCATATCCAATAAAAATATAAATAAAAAGCGATCAAAAAATCCCATCAAAACAAAAATGGTACCGATAAAAACTACAGATGATGGCACAAAAAATTATCCCTCATACTGCCCTGTACAAGAAAAAAAAAAAGTTATAGGGGTCATAAGATGCCAATTTTAAACTAATTTTGGTGCATGTAGTTTATCATTTTTAGAAGTATTAAAGTAAAATCTATAAAAATTGGGTATCCTTGTAACTGTATGGACCTACAGAATAAAGAAAAGGTGTCATTTTTACCATATATTGCACTGCGTAGAAACGGGAGCCCCCAAAAGTTACAAAATGGCGTTTAAATTTTTTTTTTATCCCACAAATAATTTCTGGGGATTTTGCCACAGGTTATATTATATAACAAGAGATGTCATTGCAAAGTACTATTGGTGATGCAATAAACAAGCCCTTATATGGGTCTGTAGGTGCAAAATTGAAAGTATTATGATTTTTAGAAGGGAAGGAGGAAAAAAGCGAAAATGCAAAAACGAAAATTTGCTGAGTCCTTCAGGTGAAAATAGGCCCTAAGGGGTTAAAATGCTGACCAAAATACTATGGGCCACATTTATCATTGTCTTTAGACTGTTTTTTGTGTCTGAAAAAGGGGCAAAAAAGGTACAAGCAGGGTTTTTTGTGCCTTTCTTTGCCCCTTTTTGTTTACACATTTCTGCTGATTTTGAGTAGCAATCCACTGCTTTTGGCAATAGACATGATATGGAAGAGATTTATCATTGCGCCTTTTTGTAAAAAGGAGCAAAAAAAGGTGCAAAGCCACTGAAAAGTCTCTAAAACTACACCAGCCCAGACATGGTGTAGCTTTTTGGTGTATGTGTAGACAGAAATTTCAGAAAATGTGGACCTGCACAAAATTTATCAAAGCTCTTTTACCTTTTAATAAATTTGGCGCTCCTACACATTATCAGCACACAAAAAATAAGGTGTAAAAAATGCTTCACTTACACTGCAATGATAAATGTGGGCCTGTGTGTGTACCCAGCTTTATGGAGCTAACATAGTGAAAAGAAGACTACAGGGCTCAAGTCCTGCAGGAACTCATGGGAACGGACTTGACCCCTGGTAGACTACATTTAACTAAAGTTTGTCTTTCAAACACCCCCTACAACCCACAGAGACCCTTCCCCTAGTATTTGGTGCTGCACAGCAGGTTTCTTAGACAACTGTGAGTATGTGCGGTATGTACACATTTAAATGTATAAAAGCGTATGCAGATGTACACATACATATGTCAATATGTTTTGACATATACATGAAATACTTAACCCCTTAAGGACTCGGCCCATTTTGGCCTTGAAGAAATTTCCATTTTTGTGTTTTCGCATTTTTCTCCTTGCCTTCTAATAGTCATAACTTTTTATTTTTCCCCCTACAGACCCATATGAGGGCTTGTTTTTTGCATGACCAAGAATGACACCTTTCATTTTACCATAAAATATATGGCAAAACCAAATAAAGTATTATTTGTGGGGAAAATTGAAAAGAAAACCACAATTTTGCAACTTTTGGGGGGTTTGGTTTAAAATCAGTTTATTTAAAATTCTCCTCTTCTGACTCTTATAACTTTTTCATTTTTCTGTATACGGGGATGTATGGGGCTCATTTCTGCACTGTGATCTGTAGTTTTTATCAGTACCATTTTTGTTTGGATGTTTTTTTAATGGCTTTTTATTTATTTTGTTACAGATATACTGTATGATGTGATTAAAAATCTATATTTTTAGACTTTGGGATTTTTTTTTCCACTTTTACGTTGTTTACTGTATGGGCAATCAGATCAGCTACCTGAACCACTGCATAGTTGCAGATGCCGTGATCAGTATTGATTAAGGCATCTGAGGTGTTAATGGCGTAGCTCCTGCACTCACTTCATAGCCATGGTGGGAAGCAGGACATACATGTAGTCCCAGGTGCCCAGGGTGTACTTGTACGCCCCGCGTCCTCTAGGGGTTATGGGGAACCTGTCAGCAGATTTTACCCTATATAACTGTTGGCAACATGTAATACAGTCTAAAATAAGTTTTTTCACCATGTCCACATGTCATGCATTGCATCCTGTTAAGTGCCGAAAATGTTGCACGCTGTATGGTAATGAGCCCTAAGTAGGCTGGGGGCAGTGCGGCTTTCTCAGGTAGTCACAGCGGATTTGGGCTGTATTTACATCTACTCGAGCGTGATTGACAGCCCATGCTCCATGTCCTGTGGTCTGATGAGACCAAGATAAACTTATTTGGTTCAGATGGTGTCTAATATGAGAGATGGCAACCAGGTGAGGAGTACAAAGACTAGTGTGTCTTGCCTATAGTAAAGCATGGTGGTGGGAGTTTCATGTCTGGGCCTCCATGAGTGCTGCTGGCACTGGGGAGATACAGTTCATTGAGGAATCCATGAATGTCAATGTGTACTGTGACATACTAAAGCAGAGCTTGTTCCCCTCACTTCAGAGACTGGGCCGCAGGGCAGTATTCCAACATGATAACAACCCTAAACCCATTTCCAAGTTGACCACTGCCTTGCTAAAGAAGCTGAGGGTAAAAATGATGGACTGGCCAAGAATGTCCCCAGACCTAAACCCTATTGGTGGCGGAGCGCAACGTCTCTAACAACCTGAGAAGCTCTGGTAAACTCTATGCTCGAGAGGCTTAAAGAGGTTATTCAGCGGGAGTTTTTTGTTTTTTTTGTCCACTTAGCAGTATATAAAAAATAAACCTTTACTTATCATCAGTGCTCCTGTGGTGCCTCCGGTGTCCTGCTCTGGTCTCTGGCTGTGATCCAATTCCTGTCAAAAATCGTGACCTTTGTTCCCACAGTGATGTCTGGGGCCCAGAATGTCACACTGTGGCTCCGCCAATTACTGACGCAGACATGTCTTGCCTCTTCCACTGATGGGCTGAGCGGCAGTGTGACAATCTGGGCCCGACGTCACTCTGGGAACAAGCGTCAAGGTTTCTGACAGGAAGAGGATCGCAGCTGGGACTGGAGCAGGACATCGGAGGCACCGCAGGAGGACATCACTGCAGCCAGCAATTAGCTTAGCCGCAGTGCGACAAAAATGTGAGGGGTGTGCTCACTTACGGGAGATACTGTATATGTTTCAAACTAGTTTACTATATGTTATGTTCTGCCCAGTTTCCAAAAGTATAGTTTTATTTTGCAGCAAATCGATGGAAAATATGTGTCATTGTGGACTTTTTTTGCAGATCCGCGGCATTTCTGCAGTAAAACCTGAAGCAGTTTTGGACTTATTCTAGATTGTGACTTTTCCAATAATGTAAATCAGTATATAGCAGAAAACAGCGGAGGTAGCGCCGGGTGCGGTGTAGGTCTCTAGCCAGTGTAGGTGGGTACCCGGGTGGAGGGTATCGTGTCCCTTGCCGGTGATAGTAGCTTGGTATGCAAGTCTGCAGCGTGAGGACGGAGCCCAAAGGTGGATCCGTATGTAGAATGCAGAAAATGTAGAAAAATGCTGCGGTGGCACTTCCAAGGAATTCACCCAAAGTCGTGGGTATAGGTATAAAGTAAATAATTTATTTTTACAGCATAAAGAAATCAAAGAAAATAAATAAATAAAGCAAGACGCGTTTTGCAGACACAGAAACCACCTGCTTGCTTTATTTATTTTCTTTGATTTCTTTATGCTGTAAAAATAAATTATTTACTTTATACCTACACCCACGACTTTGGGTGAATTCCTTGGAAGCGCCACCGCAGCATTTTTTCTACATTTTCTGCAATAATGTAAATGACACACTGACATGTCATGGATCTGGAACCGCGGATTCTTTCATTTCATCCAATTCGCTGTGGATTTTTTGGGAAAAGCTGTGGCAAATCAGTAATCTTTGACCTACGCTTTATGGGGGGAGATTTATCAAACCTTGTGCTGAGGAACAGTTGCCCATAGCAACCAGATTCCATTTTTTCTTTTTCAGAGGCCTTTTAAAACATAAAAGAAGCAATCTGATTGGTTATTATGGGCCACTTCTCCAAAGCTCAAGGTTTGATGACAAGATAAGCAGCTGCCAGACACGTGATGTGGTGCCACTGATCTAAAGGACAACAAAAATGGGGTTCACAGGTCCCTGTGCATGAATACAGAGTCATGAGGGGAGATTTCTCAAAACCTGTGCAGAGATAAATTTGCCCATAGCAACCAATCAGATCGCTTCTTTTATTTTGCAGAGGCCTTGTTAGAAATGAAAGTAACAATCTGATTGGTTGCTATGGGCAACTGGGCAAATTTTCCTCTGCACAGGTTTTGAGAAATCTCCCACACGGATCCCATAGAGCAGGCAGAACTCCCTCGTCCTGTTCATTGATCAGAGAGATTCTATAGACAGATCACTGCCACACAAGACGAGTAGATCTTTATCATAATGATAATATTCCTGGGACTGGCTGTGCCATAGACCAATGTTTCCCTACCGGGGTGCCTCCAGCTGTTTCAAAACTACAACTCCCAGCATGCCCGGACAGCCGTTGGCTTTCCGGGCATGCTGGGAGTAGTAGTTTTGAAACAGGTGCAGGAACCCTGGTTAGGAACCACTACCATAGACAGACAGAAAGGGCACTCCTTCCATCTGCTCCGTAGACCTATCAACGTTAGGGGGCGTGGCATCAGTCCACTTTTGCCCTTCTTCCGCCCTTCTTCCGTCTTCCTTGTAGATCCCGTGGTTGTTGTCTTGGCCCCTTTTACCCGTTGACTCCTCCCCCTCTTCCTTGTCATGATCATGGCTGCCGGTTGTGAAGAACCTTTTCCCTTCCATGGGCTGCTTCCCAAAAAAGAGACCGGCGCGGCGTCCTTCCTCTCCCGGTACCCACACTACGATGGGCGCGGGGTGCTGATCGCTGTGCTGGACACCGGGGTGGACCCGGGGGCACCTGGGATGCAGGTACATGAGGGCAGCCATAGAGATACCAGCTGCGATCACCAGTCGTGTGAATGGAGACTGTACAGGAGGGTGGGGGGTACATAGCAGAAGCTGGGGGCAATGCCAGTGTCTGATCACAGGGATGACTGTACAGCCTGGTGCAGATGGCAGTGCCTTACCCTCAGCTTCTCCTTTGTGACCGAATTAAACACCCTTTATGCCTGTCTAGGCATGCTGGGAGTTGTAGTTTTGCAACTGCTGGAGGGGGATGTGCTGCCTTCCACTGAGTCTACATAGGGATTTTGGCTGTGACTAGGGTCATGTGACATTATGTGTCGCATTTAGGTAAAGAAAATGACGGCCACCAACCCAACATGAAATCTTTCCCAGATGGATTTGTAACATCTGTTGGGACAAGGCCGCTTGTGGGTCATAGTGTGACCCGATTTGCTTTGATGCAGTGATGTTTGGCTGTGCGCCACCTGTCACAGCCAAAATTGGTGTTTAGCCCCATGTGACTCGTGGTATAGACCAGTGGTCTCCAACCTGCGGACCTCCAGATGTTGCAAAACTACAACTCCCAGCATGCCCGGACAGCCGTTGGCTGTCCGGGCATGCTGGGAGTTGTAGTTTTGCAACATCTGGAGGTCCGCAGGTTGGAGACCACTGGTATAGACTGTGGAGCGTTAGATAGGCCACTCCACTTGCTGGGGAGAATGCTGCAGATTAGGGATCCCTTTCTGGTAATCCAGTGGGGAGGGGTGTCATGTTTGATGCACCTGTATATGGATTCTCACACATAACCATGTGCGGCCAACAGGACCAGCTCCAAGGATGCAGAAATGCACCATCAGGATTGTTTTATTTTATTAAGTGGACTCAGGACTGACCTAAATAAGAAACCATACTCTCCTACACCGATCCCTCCCAGCTGGTGTTCCAATGGCTCCTGGTCCCCACTGCTTCTTCTTACCTGCAGGGATGACCCGTCAGAGGAAGCGGTGGAGAGCAGCAGGGACTTATCCTTAGAGTTTAAAAATGGATGTCATTTTGAAAAGTAAATATTGTGCACAATGCTGAGCCATTGCTTTTCAAAAAATTGACCAAGGGATTAAAGGTAATCTTAAAGTCCTTGAATAGTACTGCAATGTGAGAGAACTCCCATCATCAATTTTAGATGCTTGGACTTTACAATTCTGCACAATCCATGTTGCTATGTGCTTGCTGGGCCCTAAAGGGGTATTCCAGACATAAAAAATCTCCTTTCCACCCCAGTTTCTCCCCCAGTGCATGGAGTGCTGGGTCAGCATGCACGCCATGCATTGTCTGTGGGAGCACAGGAATACCCTTTAAAGTGTACCCGTCAGATACAACAAAAAACATTTTTATGTATATTTATTACTAAGTACCTAATCCTGACCATGTACATCTAATTTTTATGTGTCTATTTTTTATTACACTTTTAATTTGGCTCACTAGTCTGAATTCCTCTCAAGGGAGGGGGCGTGGCCTCACTGTGCAGGTCTCCGCCCCCTCCCTCATGCTGTCTGCTCACATCTCCCCTAACATTAGTATAACTACAACTCCCAGCTTGTCCTCACTGACAGCAGCGGGACACAAGCTGACAGTGGGAGGATTTTTCCTCCAGCTGTGAGCCCTGCGCTCACAGCTGTCAATCAAGGAAGTGTGTCCATGACATAGGTGATGATGCATGGACACAGCAGGACTAGTATGTGTCCAAGCAGGCAGGGGGGCAGTTGTTTAAATGTTCAGTACGAGATAATGAAAATCTTCTAATGAAAGCAATTGCAAAACCTTTTGGTTTTGCATGCTTTACAACATATCAACATTTTTTGTATCTGACAGTGCCCATTTAAAGTGAACCTGTTAGAGCAGTGTTTTCCAACCAGCCGTTGGCTGTCCGGGCATGCTGGGAGTTGTAGTTTTGCAACAGCTGGGGGCACCCTGGTTGAAAATCACTTTGTTAGAGCCTAATGTACTGGCCCCATGACCTGACATGTCAGAAGAGCAGTGTTTCAGCCTGTTGTCCTCAGCTCCCTGCAATGCACCAGAGTACTAAAGATACCATTAAAGGGGTAGTCCAGTGGTGAAAAACTTATCCCCTATCATAAGGATAGGGGATAAGTTTCAGATCACGGGGGGTCAGACCGCTGGAGCCCCCCGTGATCTCTCTGTACGGGGCCCCGGCTTGCTGGCCAGACAGCGTGTGTTGACCACCACACGAAGCGGCGGCCAACATGCCCCCTCAATACATTACTATGGCAGAGCCGGAGATTGCCGAAGGCAGCGCTCTGGCTGTGCCATAGAGTTGTATTGAGGGGGGGGGGGGGGGGGGTGGCAGTTCCCGCTTCGTGTGGTGGTCAACACGCCCCCTCCCCACGGGCTGCCGTTGCCCCGTACAGGAGATTGGGGGGGGGATACGTTTTTCACCACTGGATATCTCCTTTAATGGCTGCCAAGCATTACTGCTGTCCAGTAACTCGAGAGGGGGTGCGATGGCTTCTAGTCTCGCATGCAGTGCCTTTTTTCTGCCCAGATTGGCATCATTGATAATCCTGAGTGCAGGGCATGGGGCGCATGATTGGAAGCTGCCACATCCCATGTCATGTGGCTAGACAGCAAGTGGCGCTTTAAGTTACTTATACCTATCTGGTCCTGGAACCATTATGTGAGGCCCTAAAGAGCGGACAGGTTCATTTTCAGGCACAATTCTTTGGGGGAGATTTATCAAAACCTGTGCAGAGGAAAACTTGCCCATGGCAACCTATCAAATTGCTTCTTTCATTTTTAACAAGGCCTCTGCAAAATGAAAGAAGCGATCTGATTGGTTACTATGGGGAACTGGGCAAATTTTCCTCTGCACAGGTTTTGATAAATTTCCTCCTTCCTCTCTGTGTTCTGACACAGTTCCTAGTGGCCGAGGGCTGTCACAATTGTGCCGGTTGTGTGAAAATTGGACTGTTTACAATGATTTAGGATTTGCATTGTTTTCTTAATAATTCTTTTTACCTCAGCAAACATCTGATGGAAAGCCGAAGATAGTAGACATTATCGATACAACTGGAAGTGGTGATGTAAACACCAGCACTGTAGTGGAACCAAAAGAGGGAGTAATATTGGGCCTGTCTGGTAGGACTTTAAAGGTGCGTTTCTTTATTCTTTTCCATTATTAAATTTCAATTGTATACTTCTGCATATATTAAAAGAGTTACAACTAAATAATGAGCATATCAATAAAACAATGCCCTAAAGGAAGCCTAAAATTATAGGCATTTCCTTAACCAGTACATTTATGGCTTACCAATAAATTAACTTATTTTACTAATTTTCCATGGTCTTACATGTTTTCCTTCTGTTTTTGATTCAGGTTGTCTGCTCTGTCTTCATTAGCCCAATTTACTGTGTATTATACATTCTTTAATGGATTTCTGGTTCATGTGTACACTCTGGCAAATAATTTAGCCAACTCTAACTCTGTCCCACTAAGGCCGGGTTCACACGGCGGAAAATATGCGGACTGTCTGCTTGGAAAACGTGTGCGGACATTTGACTAATATGGTGGGCACTGAGATCGCTTGGAAATGCACCATCTCATAGACGGCAGTGCATTTTCTTGTGGGCTCCCCAGAAAGAATACACGGGGGAGATTTATCAAAACCTGTGCAGAGAAAAGTTACCCTTAGCAACCAATCAGATTACTTCTTTCATTTTTAAAGAGACCTCTGAAAAATGTAAGAAGTGATCCAATTGATAGCTTCAGGCAACTTGGCAATTTTTCCTCTGGACAGTTTTTGATAAATCTCCCCCAGACATGTCTGTCTATTCTTTCTGCGTATGTCGGAATCTGAATTTCTGCAGAAACATCTGGCATGGACATTCCGCCGTGTGAACATACCCTAAGGAACACAGCAGAACAGTCTGTCTGCATCAGAATCAGAAGGCAAATGTGAAAGACAGCAGAAAAGTAGTAAAGTTACTTTATTTATCGATATATGTTCATTTCTTAGACAATTAAAAACAGGTTTTATCATCAGACAACCGCTATTAGGCCGGCTTCAAACTACGGAATCTTTGGCCGAACGAAATCCGGACAGAGATTCAGAGCGCGGGCACCGCCAACTGACTTAGTCGGCGCTAGGACCGCGCATACGTTACCGATCCGTAGACTGTAATATCTGTGGAGCAGAGATCCGCCAGAACATTGAATGAGTTCAATATTCTGGCAGAATTTTTCTAGGGCATTTTCTAAGAAAGTCTGCCTCAAAAATTCTGCAGTGTGCACTGTGCAGCGGAATCCCATTGCCAGCAATAAGACTCTGCTGCATTGGAATTTCCGACCAAAATGTCAAAACGTAATTCCGCTCGGAAATTCCGAAGTGTTAAGCTTGTCTAAGGGTAACTCTGCTTGTACGATCTTTTCCACTGCTGGCACCAGACTAAGCATACATGTATGTTGTTTTCATGTGCAGTTAATATCTTGTTGGAAAGCCCTTCAGACCATGAGCTTAGAGAGCTATGGTTTTCTCTTTTTATTCAGTATGTTCATATAAAAAGCTTTTTTTACACTAGTGACACAATTGGTGTCTTTGCTACACAATATCTGGATGGAAAATCTGTGGCAAATACAGGAGCAAAGTGGACGCGATAAAAAAAAATCCATATGTTGTTGAAAAGATCTGCAAGATGTACAATTGCACAATTGTTATGTTGGATCTGCTGCAGATTTATTGGTAATTCACACTACAAAATCTCCACCTCGTGTGGAGTGAATGGTGCAGCAGAATTCCATTCTGGGATTGCGATGGGAGGCTCCTGCACTGTAATTACATTTGGAAAATATGTAGTATAAATGGGCCCTAATAGGGAACATGACATCTGCAGTAAACCTTCAGGTGTTGGAGATTTACAGCAAAATCTGTTGGTTTTAAATACATATATTAGCATAGTTAACTAGTAATCCACAGCGGCAAATTTGCAGGAAATTGGTTTGGAATTACCATTGCAGGAACTTCATTGTGTCCGCAGTGTGTGACACTACCCTATGGTTAGGCTGGAACTTTTTGTAGCAATGATTGATTTAAAGGAATGGGTAACTGCTGCAGTCTACGGGTTTGCATACACCTCAGTTTCTAGATTTCTAGGCAGGGTTTAAATTTGATCTGACATGCATTTTGTTGTATACGTTGTGGTAGGCCTTTTGAAGTGTGTTTGTTTTTCATTATTATTAAAGGGTCACTCTCATTAAAACTAATTTTTGCTATTGCACTCCTTATGGTAAATGAAAAATATTTCTAATATACTTTGTTTAAAAAAAAAAAAAAATGAAGTTTTCTATGTTTTATTTGCACATTTTCCCCCAACTCATACACAGACTTTGGACCAAAGTCCAAACACAGGAAGTGCCACCTGGAGTGCTGAGGAGGGGGGTGGGGGGGGGGGCTGTGTCCAGCCTCATCCAATCATAGCTCCTCTCACACACAACTGCCATATGCTGTTGGCTGGACACCCCCCCCCCCCCCCCTCTGCACTCCAGGCGGCACTTCCTGTGTTCGGACTGGACTTTGGTCCAAAATCTGTGTATGAGTTGGGGGAAAATGTGCAAATAAAACATAGAAAACTTCATTTTTTTTTAAACAAAGTATGTTAGAAATATTTTTCATTTACCATAAGGAGTGAAATGGCAAAAATTAGTTTTAATGAGAGTTACCATTTAAGGTAGATAAACCCTTAACAATGCAGGACGTAAATGTACATCCTGTTGAGGTGGTACTTAACGCACCAGGAAGTACATTTACATCCTATACATAACCGTGAGCATCGGAGCGATGCTTGATGCTTGGGTCATGCGTGGCAGGTCCCGGCTGCTGAAAGCAGCCAGGGACCCACCGGTAGTGGTTGACATCCGCGATTGTGCGGATGTCCGCCATTAACCCCTCAGATGCCATGATCAATACAGATCACGGCATCTGCAGAAGTGCGCCACTTAATGTGGACCATCGGATCTGATCATCTGTAATGGTGGACGGAGGTCCCCTCACCTGCCTCCGTCTGTCTCCCGGCATCTTCTGCTCTGATCTGAGATCGAGCAGAAGATAGCCGATAACACTGATCAGTGCTATGCCTTATACATAGCACTGAACAGTATTAGCAATCAAATGATTGCTATAAATAGTCCCCTAAAGTGCAAAAATAAAAGTAAAAAAAGTGAAAAAATTAAAGTAAAAACATTTAGAAAAATCCTCATCCCCAATAAAAATGTAAATTTTCTGTTTTTCCCAATTTTACCCCCAAAAAGTGTAAAAAAAAAAAAAATAAAAAAAATAAAATAAAATAAATAAATAAATAAAACATTTTTTTTTTATAATAATGAATACATTTTTAATAAACGTATTTGGTATCGCCACGTGCGTAAATATCCGATCTATTAAAATATAATATTTATTATCCCCTCTGGTGAATGGTGTGATCATAAGAAAAAAAAATCAAAAATTGCTGCTTTTTAGAACATTTATTCCCCCAAAATATTGATAAAAGATAGGGGATAAGATGTCTGATTGCGGGGGTCCTGATCTCCCTGCTGCACCCGATGTTCATTTAGAGTGTCGGGTGCAGCGGCGTAGGCTCGTGACGTCATGTCCGCTCCCCCTCAATGCAGGTCTAAGGGAAGGGGTGTGACTGCTATCACGCCCACTCTCATAGACTTGCATTGAGGGGGCACGACTGGGATGTCACAAGCGGGGTAGGGGATAAGATGTCTCTGGGCGGGGTACCCCTTTAAGTCCTTTCTGTGTGTTACCTGTGGAAAGTTGGCGAAAATGAGAAACTAATTTTATGTTCTACCTCAACCACAGATTCCTGCACACTGGCAAAATCCATCTGGCAGATATCACATAGGTGTTAAAAATGGATTTGATTTTTATCCAAAGGCACTTAAAGAGCGACTCCAGGTAAATGATGACTATATGCATGCTGTTCATGGCTTGGACCAGGCTCGTCGCTTATAAACAGAGGGGGAGGGGGGGGGGGGACTTTGATGTAAACCTTGCATTGCATTGATGTGATATGATCACGTAACTGTGGTTTGAAGGATTACTTCATTGATCTTCATTGTTATACAGTGAACAGTAAAATGGCTGCTTTATTTAACATACATTTTGTTTCTACAACTGCAGAAAGAGCGTAAGGAGAAGTTGTGGGATCCTGTTCACAGAGCTCTACTAGCAGAAGCTTGCAGAAAGCAAGATGAGACCGACACAAGTCCGAATACTCCAACTTTGGTATAATTCCCCCCCCCCCCCCTTATCGCTATAACATATACGGTGTATGTTTTTTTTTCTTTTTACATTTATTTATAATTTCTTTCTCATTGAGTGCCTTTTTTTATTTGTATAGATGGGAAAATTGATAAAAGAAGATATTCAGAATCAAGTTGAAATGCTTAACCTATTTGAAAAAAAATATAGCGATCCTGGCCCTGTATATGACTGCTTGGTGTGGCATGATGGGGAGACGTTGAGGTATGTGATGTCTTATCTCTATAACCTCTGCAGGGTTTGAGGAAAAAAATCGGTTCTAAATGAACTGTAGTGCAAATAAATAGTCAGATTATACCTTTACAATTATAAATGGAAAAGAAGGTATACATGTAAGTATTAACTGTTCATAGAAGTAACAATAAGGCCAAGGGCTACATATGGACATGGGTCATGTGATCAAAAAATTTGTGCAATTTTTGGCTTGATTTCACATAATTACAGCTGTGACTAAACTATAACATGCAATATATAGAAAATAGGAGAGGCTCCTATCTGCTAGTTACCTTGATTTGAGCGACTCAAATGGCACCTAAACCCACGGTGTCTGAAAGTAAAGTGATTTAAAAGAAAATTGAGGCTCAGGATCTTGAATACTGGATAGACATTTATTAATTAATTGTTTAAAATATGTAATGTGCTCCGTGATGCACAGGGCCCTTGTGGGTCAGCGGGGACACAAAATACAATTTAATAAATGATAAAATTACATAGCATAGAATTCATTAGAATATAAAAATATGTAATCAAATACAATCAATATAAAAGCCACACGTCTGTGGATATTCCAGCCTGTAAGAATAAAATAGGGGTGCACATGTCTTTTGAATAGAAACGAATATGTAAAGTGCAGAATTGTACTGTTCAATGCGCTGTTTGTAGAATGAGTGGTATCCGTTGGCAACAATTTAATAAATGATTGCATGGTAACGATGTAGCAGTGTCTGGTATACTAGCAGTGTTTATGAGCAAACAGTAGCAATGTTAAGTATACTTGCAGTACTGAAGAGCTGAAGGATAGATCGCCGCTTAGAGACTCGGCCGTCTCATATGGATAGCGGTGATAGTGGGCTTCAATGATGGGGACTGCAGTGCTTCAATGAGCCGTGAATTTGTCCAAATCGTGTAAAATGCGAGAGAATGTTCAAATTCACGGTCCTATTATGTGTGGCATATGCTGATAGAGACTCAGCCGTCTCAGAAGTTACAGCAATAATGAAAGATCCAGATTTTTTGAGGCTGTACAGGTAATCACCGATGCGGTCAGAGGGTACGTGGTTTCCTCTTGGCCGTGGCAATGCGCATAAGTACCTGGGGCTTAGCGGATGCCGTATAAGCGCAATAGCTGTATTCCAATATAGAGGCTGGATATATGTGTCATTAGTAGCGGAGCTGGACGTGTTTCAAGTCCTCCATAGGACTTTTCTTCAGCAGCTTTAAAGGGGTATTCCAGGCCAAAACTTTTTTTATATATCAACTTGCTCCGGAAAGTTAAACAGATTTGTAAATTACTTCTAGTAAAAAATCTTAATCCTTCCAATAGTTACTAGCTTCTGAAGTTGAGTTGTTTTCTGTCTAACTGCTCTCTGATGACTTGCATCCCAGGAGCTGTGCAGTTCCTATGGGGATATTCTCCCATCATGCACAGCTCCCGGGACGTGACATCATCATTGAGCAGTTAGACAGAAAACTTCAGAAGCTAATAACTATTGGAAGGATTAAGATTAATATAAAAAAAGGTTTTGCCTGGAATACCCCTTTAACGACCACGGACGCAGCACAGCCGTGGAGATCCGATCATCCAGCATGACAGAAGGAGGTCCCCTTACCTAGCTCCGGCTGTCTCCCGGGGTCTTCGAGCAGCGATCGAGCAGACCAGAGCAGAAGATCACCGATAATACTGAGCAGTTCTGTGTCCTATGCATAGCACTGCACAGTATTAGCAATCAAACGATTGGGGGAGGGGATTTTTCTCTTTTTTATTTTTTTTACTTTTATTTTTACTTTTTTCAACTTTTTACATTTTTATTTTTTTATTTATTTTTACACTTTTTACATAGGGGACATAAAAAGTGTAAAAAAAATAAAATAAAAAATAAATAAATTAAATAAATTAAAAAGTTGAAAAATGTAAAAATAAAAAGTAAAAAAAATGTGAAAAATCCCCTCCCCCAATAAAAAGGAAAATTGTCAGTTTTTCCCATTTTTTTTTTACCCCCAAAAAGCGTAAAACATTTTTTAAATAAACATATTTGGTAACGCCGCATGCGTAAATGTCCAAACTATCAAAATATAATGTTAATGATCCCGTTCGGTGAATGGCGTAAACGTAAAAAATTAAAAAAGTCCACAAATCCTGCTTTTTTGTCACATTTTATTAAAAAAAAATGTATAAAAAATTATCTAAAAGTTTTATATATGCAAATGTGGTATGTAAAAAAAGTACAGATGACGGCGCAAAGAATTAGCCCTCATACCGCTCTATATACGGAAAAATGAAAAAGTTTATAGGTGGTCAAAATAGGGCGATTTTAGATTACTGATTTTGTACAAAAAGTTTTAGATTTTTTTTTTTTTAAGCGGTACAAAAATATAAAAGTATCTAGCCATGGGTATCATTTTTAATCGTATTGACCCACAGAATAAAGAACACCTATCATTTTTACCGTAAAGTCTACAGTGTGAAAACAAAACCCTCCAAAATGTGCAAAATTTTGGTTTTCATTAAAATTTCCTCCCTAAAAAATTTTTTTTTTTGGGTCCGCCGTACATTTTATGGTAAAATGAGGTTTCATTACAAAGTACGATTGGTCACGCAAAAAACAAGCCCTTATATGGGTCTGTACATGGAAATATAAAGGAGTTATGGATTTTAGAAGGCGAGGAGGAAAAAACGAAAACGCAAAAATAAAATTGGCCTGGTCCTTGAGGTGAAAATGGGCTTGGTCATTAAGGGGTTAAGAGCATCTTAAAGCTGTGTCTTTTGAATACGGCATTCCATTATGTGGCAAAATGGCCATATTGACAATAATTAGATCCAGTACTGCAATGTAACATTGTGCTCTTCATGTAGTCTGATCAAAATAGTGGTGTTGCCTTATCCTTATAGTTTATAACTTGACTAGAAAAGATCACTCAAGCTCTGTTTACATCACATTCGGGGCCTATGTTGATTGATAAATACATTGGCAAAAACTCCCCAAGTTTACACCAAATGTATCCTTTGCTCTCCATTTACATAAGTGACCCATACTATCCTTTTGTCCTTCAGTATACATTGGTACTTGGCTTATATCTCCAGCTTAAGCCTTGTGCATGAGCTTATTGCTTATGTCTCTTGGATAAAAATTATTGGTTCTGATCCCTCTTGTTAGTCATAATGGATATTGCGCTTGATTTGTAAGTTTTATGCGGTTGACAATTTAAAGAGAACCTGTCACTGGAAGCACCAGCAGCATGAAACCGGGAAAGGCCCCCTTTGTACAATGGTGTATGGTTGACTCTGAAATGCTGTAATGTTTCAGAGAAATCATAAAATGTCCCTGTCATTGAAAAAACAAAAACTTTTGATATTTTAGCATAAATTCGTCCAATCAAGTTGGGCAGAGATCACTTTGAACCAGGTAGCAAAGCACCACCACATGCTTCTACTTACTCAGTCTACTGATCGCTGGGGTCTCAACATCTGACCGGTCAAAACTTTTTACATGAAACAAAAGAAGGGCTTTTTCTGTAATGTACCTTGAGTGTAATACTTTTCAGGGTTGATTGGGAGACGCTACATCAAAGTTAAATCTGAGATGGTATCAATACTCAATAAATGTATCTAGATTGGTTAGGACTATTTGTAATATGATTATTTTTCAAAAACTGCTCAGTTTTTAGAAACAAAACCCCCAAAATATAGATTTATATCACCACCACTAGGGGCCATTTATACTATAGCACATTGTTTTCCAAGCACGGTCCTTAAAGTGTACGTGTCATTAGCAAAACTTTTTATATAATGTAGATGATACCATTATATGTATATTAGTCGTATGCATTGGTTAAAAAGGTGTATATTTTTTGGATAAAAAAATGCTGTCCCTGCAGCTATTGCTTGTGTGTCTGTGAGGAGTCCAAATATAGGAAGTGAGGGCAGGACAAGCAGGTCTCTGTGCAGGCTCCCGAATTGCCAATCATCCTGCTGTGTGAGCGGGGAGTGTGGCGCACAGCCTCAGTGTACAGAGCTCTACTTGTCCACCCACACTTCCTGTATTTGGTCTCTCTACAGGGACACACTAACAATAGCTGCAGGGACAAAAATACACACATTTTTTAACCAATGTATATTGGAAATATGCATATAATGTTATCTTCTACTTTATACAAGTTTTTGCTAATGACAGGTACACTTCAAGTCTCCCCAAAGGTCATATTTTTTGGATTTCCTTAGTCTTTCACAATTGATATAATTGTGTTGATGACTGATTCCATAATTACATCACCTGTGAAAGACTAAGGAAACCCTGTTGAGCGTGTAGCCACGCCCTGTCCCACAAGCCCAACCCTATTCTACAAGTTCCTCATCTCTGGGTGAATGTATCGGTCCAGCTTCTAAGCCATACCACCCCCCCATCCCTGCCAAGAATTAGTGAGCTGCATACCAAGATAAGAAGGCTGATAACACCTCAGGAATGATCCTTCGGTAAGGCAGGGTAAGCCTGGCTGTTTAAATTTATATATTTTTTTTTTAATTTTGTGACAGGTACTCTTTAAATGGGCACTGTCATTTGGGGAAAAAAACTTTTGACATGTCTGAACGTTCAGTACTTTCTCTCCCAGCTCTATGTCCTGTGATCAAGACACTTGCAGTATAGGTCTATGGAGCATGTCTCAATTACATGAGACCGAGCAGGGAGTGGAATGTGCTGCAGAGCAGACTTCCTCTGGCTCGTACGCCTGATCGGCAGAGGTCTGAACATTTAAAATCAAAACTATTTTGACATGTTCCTAGGACAGGTCAGAAGTATTTTTAAATGTCAGGTACACTTCAGTCTGCAGTAAATTATGCTCTTAGGAATCCTCCTGACTTGGTGTTTGTAGTACAGTTGCAGGCTTTCGTCTCTAGTGGAGCTTCTGCGCACATTCCTGCATGTTAACTTCGTGAACTGTGTCCTGGCTCACCGTATGGGTGAGACACAGACAGCTGTGATACAGGGGAACGTCTGCATCTGCTATATATGAGGTGGCTGATATTAGGATTATTATTTAAAAACCTATTTGATAAAGTATATTACAAATATGCACAACCATATACTAGAGGTTTTTACATCTGACGAAATGAAAACACATTTAGCATTACAAATTGCCTCTCCTCCAGAAGGAAAAAAAAGTATAGTACTTTCTGTAAGTACAGATGAGTATTCAATGTTTTGGAGTAGATTCTATTATAGCCCATTATCCCTAGTCGTGTTCCAAGGCTCTTTAATTGGTTTTATACATTAAAAAAGATCTATACAGTCAATGGCTATGTTTGTTGCAGGATGCACCATTGCCTGATCTGTTAAGTCTCTTTAGGTTACCTGAATGTTCTTTTGCTGTCTTGCAGAGCATGTATGGACACCAGTGAGTGTGGAGAGCTGGACACTTGCACTGTGTTAGGAAATTACAGAGAAGCCCAAGAGTATGCATCCTTTGGGACAACAGAAATGCTGAATTATTCGGTCAACATTTATGATGATGGGAACCTGCTTTCAATTGTAACAAGCGGTGGTAAGTTGTATCATCGTTTTTCTTATTAATTTGACATTGACCACCCAGGTGCTACTATAATATTGCGTGGCCAGACACAGCAGTGACATTGGAAGTAATCCACATTCAGTAGTAGTGACTCAATCCCTCAATCTCAATGATTGATATGTTGTTGTTGTTGTGTATTACAGGTGCTCATGGGACACACGTGGCCAGCATTGCAGCAGGATTTTTTCCTGATGAACCTGAAAGAAATGGAGTTGCTCCCGGAGCACAAATTCTAGCAATAAAAATCGGTGACACAAGATTGAGCACAATGGAGACAGGCACAGGGCTTATAAGAGCGGTATGAGTTCTGTTCTAGGATCACATAACGGGCTCACAAGATAATAATAAACACTTATACCAAAACACGTATATAAGTAACCACTAACAAAACTACCTAATATCAATATTTGACCACTCTGGTAATTATAGTGTTCTCAAAGAAAATATGTATGTAAATGAGACACTAAGTCAGTGTTTCCCAACCAGTGTGCCTCCAGCTGTTGCCAAACTACAACTTCCAGCATGTCCAGACAGCCAAAGGCTGTCCGTGCATTCTGGGGGTTGTAGTTTGGCCACAGCTGGAGGTACCCTGGTTGAGAAACACTGCACTAAGTTATATGTATTGATAGGGAAAGGACAAAGGAGAAATTGCTTGGTAAGTTAGTGCTGGAGGGGGGTATAGGGGATCTCACTCAAAACAAGAAAAACAACCATCCACAACATCCGACTGGTATTTTTACCTATTTCATTTAGTGGGGAAAACAGCTATTAATTCCCATACACAATTTTGCAGCCCACACTTAAGTACTTTATGTGAAAACTGGGAGTGAAGCCAACCATCCACTATCCATTCAGTGCTGATGGTGGCAGACAAGGAGTGTTAAACAAACAGTTATCAGCTTATTCATAAATATTCAGAAGGAATAACTGAGAGCTACACCGCCTTGGGGCAGTCCTCTTTGCTCTCGTCTCCCAGGGAGACGACAGTTGAGCCCTCCTCCCTCCATTTTCTAGAGCCCTCCCGTGGCCATCTGGGTCGCCTTTCTTCCTACTCATCCCCTGAGTCCCGCCGAGCGGGATCCTTCCGCCGCTGTTCCTGCTCTCTCTCTAAATCCTACAGGTGCCGCCGCGACTGGTCACAAAGTGTCCGCTCCCGGTCCCCGTGCGTCCGCAGTTGCAGTACAACTACGGTGCGCTCCAGGTCCCCAGGGGAGCTGGTGGACTTGGATTTGGACCCTCCCTCTGACTCGGAAAAGACTTCCTGTATGTCAGATATGGTGGACAGGCTGGTGTTTGCAGTCAGGGACACCTTCCATCTGCAGGACCCAGGAACTTAAGGCGCGGTCCCTGAAGTGTCCTTCTGCTGTGCTTGTCGGGCACCCCAAGTTTTCAACCCTCGCACTGAATTTAACGAGCTGTTGGAGGCGGCTTGGAAGCCTCCAGACAAACGCTTCCATGGGACTAAGAAGCGCCATGCTCTCTTTCCCTTTTCCTCAAGACCTGGTGGCAAAGTAGTCCTTCTCCTCCTACAGTAGATCCTCTTGTGTCGCGGCTGTCTAAATCCACTACCCTGCCACTGGCAGATGCAGCCTCCTTTAAAGATCCCTCGGGCAAGTGTATTGAAAATCTGTCGAAATTCACTTTTGAGGCGGCAGACTCGGCTTTGTTGCCAGCCTTTTCCTCTACGTGGGTATCCAAGGCCCTCTGTTTGGGCTCTTCAATTGTGCCAGGGTATTTTAGCAGGTTCCTTCCTTGGCAATTTGGCAGATTTAGCTCAGCAAATCGCTAAAGCTGGGGATTACCTCTGCTTGGCCTCCTTGGAGTCGGCTTGCTGCGCTTCCTTTGCCTCGGGCAACCTAGTGGCCCTTCGGTGCTCCTTGTGGCTTAAGACTTGGAATGCTGATGCGGCCTCTAAGCGCTCCCTTACTGAGCTTCCTTTCCTGGGATTTCGTCTCTTAGGCAAACCCCTAGAGGAGATCATCTCTGAGGCTACCGGGGGAAAGAGTTCTCTCTTACGCCAGAATCGTCTGTGCTGCTGGGACTCGTGGTGGAAGACATCTTCCATTCACCCCTTTCGTTTCTCTGGCTGCCAGGACAAACTGGCTGCCTCACAGGATAGGAGGGCACAGTCTTTCAAGGCTCGTCCCTCCTGGAAATCGGGGGCCCCATTCCAACCTCGCCTCTTCCAAATTTGGGACTCGCAAGGCTCCCACTGCCTGAGGGTGCGCCCCCATCAGAGTCTTCTCCTCAGGTGGGTGGTCGCCTGTCCCTCTTTCGGGATGTCAAATCAAATAGATTTCTCTTCTATTCCCCAGGATAGTTTCATTCCGGTCCCGCCCCTCTCGATCTCACTCTCTTGCTGGAGCTTTTCAGGTGGCCCTTCGCACCATCCTTTCCCAGGGAGTGATAGTGCTGGTCCCTCCTCAGGAATGTTTTTTGGGGTTCGACTCCAATCTCTTTTTGGTTCCCAAGAAGGGCGGCACTGTCCGACCCATTCTTGATTTGAAGCTTCTAAACAGTCATGTGCGGCTACGGCATTTCCGGATGGAATGCCTGAGGTCAGTCGCATCAATGGATCCGGGGGAGATCCTCTCTTCTGTTTGGCATACAGGACACTTACTTGCACATCCCTTTCTGGCCCACCAGCGGTTTCTCAGGTTCGCTGTTCCTGCAGGTCACTTTCAGTTTGTCGCCCTGCCCTTCGGGCTAGCGACCGCACCCCAAATCTTCACCAAGACGCTGGCAGCAGTGGCGGCTCTCCTCCCCTTTGGGGGTGTCTCGGTTCTCCCCTGGAGACCTACTCATCGAGGTGCCCTCCCTGGAACAGAATCGGGTGAGCCTCAATATCGCTCTGCAGACCCTCTCTAGTTTCGGTTGGATCATCAACCGCGCAAAATCCAACCTGTCTCCGTCCCAGTCTCTGGATGCGCTTCAACACGGGCCGGGTCTGCATGTCTGTTCTGGGCAAGATGGTAGCTTCCATGGAGGCAGTCCCCTTTGCCCAATTTTGGTACCGTCCCCTCCAGTGGGCCATCCTTTCTCAGTGCGACAAATCCACCTTGTCTCTCTACTATGGGATCTGGCTTCCGCTCCGAGTTGCTTCCTCCTTTGGTGGGCTCGGTTTCCTCTCCTCCGGGAGGGTCACTCCTTCCTGCCTCTCCATTGGCATGTCTTGACCACGGACGCGGGTGTCTTCCGGGAGAAAACTGTCCAGGGCCGTTGGCCCCCATCAGAGTCTGGTCTCCCCATCAAAGTCCTGGAGCTCCGTGCGATCTTCTTGTGCTTTCTTCACTGGAGTCTCCTGCTTTTTGGCCTGCAGGTACAGACGGACAACGCCAACGCCGTACCATACATCAATCGCCAGGGCCGCACCCACAGCTCTGCGGTCATGAAGGAAGTGTTGAAGATCCTCTTGGCGCAACTTCACGTTCCAGCCATATCGACCGCTGACTCGAGCGAGTGGTCCCTTCACCTGGAGGTCTTCGCTCAAATCTGTTACCGCTGGGGATCTACATACATGGATCACTTCACGTCACGCCGGAACAGGAAAGTCCCGTTTAGTCTCCATGTCGCGAGATCCCCTGGCACAGGTGGTAGACGCTCTCGCGGTCCCTTGGACCCCCTTAGCTCTCCCCTACCTCTTTCCTCTGCTTCCACTTCTTCCCAGGGTTGTCCGGAAGCTCAAGGCGGAGGGCGTCTCGGCAATACTGGTGGACCCAGATTGGCCTTGTCGAGTGTCGTCGCGGACGTGGTCAATCTCGTGGCAGACGTTCCCTTCAGTCTTCCAGATCGTCCCGACCTACTCTCCCAAGGACCCCTCTGCCACCCAAATTTACTTCCACTGCGTTTGACGGCGATTCTAACCATGTGATTCGGACCATGCACCGTGGCCGGAAGCCCTCGTCCGCCAGGATTTATCACCGTACCTGGCGGGCCTATTTCTGCTGGTGTGAGGCTCGGTTCTCTCTCTCCAACCTTTTTTTTTTTCTTTCTTTGCCGAATATCTTGTCCTCTTTGCAATCGGGAATGTAAACGCGCCTTGCCCTCAGTTCCATCAAGGGGCAGGTTTTGGCAGTTTCTGTCCTCTTCCAACACTCTCTTGCATCAGACCTTCATGTGCGTACTTTTTTGCAGGGCGTGGCCCATGAGGTCTCTCCGTTCCGGCCCCCCACTGCACCTTGGGACCTCACCCTCGTTTTGGATGCCCTGCAGGGCACTCTGTTTGAGCCTCTTGGTCAGGTTTCCCTTTGCTTCCTTGCCTGGAAGGTGGCCTTCCTTGTTGGTCATGTCCATTCGCCGTGTGTTGGAATTGGCTGCCCTCTCTTGCCGTTCGCCTTTTCTGGTGCTTCACTAAATGAAGGTGGTTCTTCAGCCGGTACCCTCTTTTCAGCCCAAGGTCCTGACTTCCTTTCACTTAAACGAGGAGATTGTGTTGCCTTCTTTCTGCCCATCCCCCTCTCATCTGCTGGAGCGCCAGCTTCACAAGCTGGGCTTGGTTTGGACCTATTTGTTGGTCACTTCCCCCTTCCGGCGGTGTGACTCTGTTTGTGCTTCCCGATGGGCGGCGCAAGGGGCTCCCGGCTTCCAAGGACACTATCTCCCGGTGGATACAATCCGCTATTTCGGAGGCGTATCGTTGCAAGGGTCAGGTACCCCCCTTTCGAGTGACTGCTCACTCCACCCGCGCGGTGGGGGCCTCCTGGGCGGTAAGCTGCGGGGCTTCGGCTCTGCAGGTTTGCAAGGCGGCGACTTGGTTGTCCTTGCATACTTTTGCCTAGTTTTACAGTGTTTAATACCCTTGTGTCCTCCGACGCAGTCCTGGGCCGCAAGGTTTTGCAGGCGGCAGTTCGGCCATCCGTCTGAGTTATTTTCTGGCTGGGATGTTGGTCTTTCCCTCCCAGGGACTTCTTTAGGACATCCCATGGTCATGTGTCCCCCAATGAAGTGCTCGAGGAAAGTAGATTTTTATACTTAATGTAAAATATCTTTCTCGGCACGTCTATTGGGGGGACACAGCGCCCGCCCATTGGTTTGTTTGTGGCCAGCCAGTTTCCGCCACTGTGGTGCGGGGGGTGTTTTTTTCTGTGGTCGGTCCCCTTCTTTTGTCTGGGTTTTTTGTTCAGACTGTTCCTTTCTTGGTCGGTTCTCCTTCTGCTTTGGGACTAAACTGAGTTGGTCATAGCCAGGAGGCGGTTATAGCCTGCCCGGAGGAGACGACGTTCTTTAGTTTTTTTGCCTAGTGTCAGCCTCCTAGCGGTAAGCAGCATATACCCATGGTCCTTTGTCCCCCAATAGAAGCTCCGAGAGAGAGATTTTACAGTAAGTATAAAAATCTACTTTTACATACATGGTGGACATTCTTCGTAAATAGCTAAATAGCTTAGCTCTAAGTTTCAAAATCTGTTCCGGGGTGAGTTTTTGCAAAAATTTGTGACCATTTTATATTTTCACTTTTGATCTGCTACAACTGCAAAAGTCAAAGCAAATTTAAAGGGGTATTCCGGTTTATACATCTTATCCCCAATGCAAAGAATAGGGGATAAGATGCATGATCGCAGGGGTCCCACCACTTGGGACCCCCGTGATCTCTGTGCAGTCCCCAGAATTCTGTGCCAGGCGCAGCCTCCAAGACAGGGACATGACATCACGACCATGCCCCTAGTCACATCACACCATGCCCCCTCCATTCATGTCTATGGGAGGGGGCGTGACTCTCAGATAGGATGGATAAAACCACAAACCTAGAAGCAGCCATCATTCATTCATTTTGTGAATTCTTTGTACTGTAGCAATCTGAAATCTCAACTATAAAATCTCTTCTTATTTCACAGATGATTGAAGCAATAAAATATAAGTGTGACCTTGTCAATTACAGCTATGGGGAAGCCACTCACTGGCCAAACTCCGGGTATGTGTGGACTTCTTTGCTGACTACTTTACCGGAACAGACTATGAAAAATGTGTTTACTATATATGTATGATGGAAACTTTGCAAAACTGTCTCTTGTATTCTTAGGAGAATTTGTGAAGCTATTAATGAAGCAGTATGGAAGAACAACATTATTTATGTCTCAAGTGCTGGCAATAATGGCCCATGTCTTTCAACTGTTGGCTGTCCGGGAGGGACTACTTCTAGTGTTATTGGTGAGAACATGCTTTTAGTAGTATACAGGGCAAACAAACAGGTGTGTTCAGCACTTCTACCGGACAATCCTTGCCTATTCTAATCACTAACCAGTGACTTAGGGCTGCAGCGGTGCACACAGAATGGATCACCATGTAAGCTGAGTTGCTCTCCCGAATATCGCACAAATTGCTTCCAAATGCCAGTCTAGCAAGAATTAAAGGGTGCACTCACCGCACAGCATATAGTGTGAATAACACTTTATTCCGGTGAAATCCAAACGGACGACAGCAGCATAAGGTAGAGGATGGAGAGTGCAGGACGCTAGAGACACCGGGAAGTTACAGCTGTTTCACCTGTGCATGCCGTGTTTGACTAACCCCGCATGCGCGGGTGAAACGGCTGTGACTTCATGGCGTCTCTGGCGTCCTGCACTCCCTGTCCTCTACCTTATGCTGTCGTCCGTTTAAATTTCACCCGAATAAAGCGTTATTCACACTATGTGCTGTGCGGTGAGTACGTCCTTTAATTCTTGCTAGACTGGCTTTTGGAAAAACTCAATCACAACTGAATTATCATTGGAGGAAGCGAAGTCAGAAGTAAAGTTCAATAGTAAACCACTACTGCATAATAACATCTTGTGATCCTTCCTATTTAAAAGAGTTATACAATATCCAAAAACATATCCCCTATCCGCATTGACCCCCTGCCATCTCCTGTATGTCGATCACTGCACAAAGAGGTGGTTGTCACGCCCTCTCTATGCATCTGACACTTATGCCCCCATTCCCAGGATAGGAAGATACGTTTTTAGATGCTGGACTACCTCTTTAACCAGTCACTTTGGGTATGATTTATGAAAACCTGTTTACTGGAAAAGTGGTGCAGTTGCCAATAGCAACCAATGAGAACTTGGTTTTATTTTTCAGAGGCCTCTTTAAAAATAAGCTATTTGATTGGTTGCTATAGTCAAATGCACCCACCGCGCGGGTTTAGATAGATCTCCCTCCTTGTCTTTTCAGCTATCCTCACTACTTTCTTTTTGAATTTACAGGGGACTTTAGAGGATCCAAAGCCTTAATCTTTATTTATTTTTATTTTTTTCTTGTCCTGAGGGAATTTTAATGTACAACTTGATATTAGTTTTTGTGAAGCAAATGTTAAGCCATTGTTTTCTTTTTAGGTGTGGGGGCATATGTTTCTCCAGATATGATGATAGCAGAATATTCCCTCCGAGAAAAATTACCTGCTAACCAATATACCTGGTCTTCAAGAGGTCCAAGGTAGGATACTTGTTATCTTAGGAGAGAATTTAAAGAGAAATGAAAAGTATAGATTCATAGCTATTTATTTTTCTAACCATGTAGCCTTCTTAGGGTTTTTATTTTTTTTATTTTTTATTTTTTTGTGGCACTGGCTGTAATTTTTACTGGCACTATTTTGAGATACATATGTTAAAGATATATAAAGAAAATGGTTTTCTTTTTATGTGGGGTAGAGGGGGGGGGTATAGCAATCCTTCCATTGGGGGCCACTAGGAGGCTGACACTAGGCATACAAAAAGAAGTCTGCCCCTCCTGGTAGGATTAGTTTTACTTTGTGTCAGTAGGAGGCAGACACAGGTCTGGAGTTCTCCAGACCTAGTCTTCTTTTTTTATTTTTTAGCTAGGGCCTGTTTAGATTTTTTTTCTCCTTTTTATTTCTTGTTTTTAGGTGGGGGTTCAGGAGAATGGCGCTACCTGTTCCCCCATATGCGGCTAAGGGGCACGGGGCATAGAGTATGCACCGTTTAACCCCTTCCTGCCAACGGCCAGTGCTTGCGGTTGCGCCTTGGGTCAGGGTCCCCCTAACTTCCCTGCTCGTCCCGCGGTTTCAGCCTGATATGATGCAGGTGACCATAGCTGGCTGAAGACATCCTAGGCGAGTATGTACTGGTTAAGGTGAGTATGTTCCCTCTTTCCCCTACTTTCCTTTACCTTTTCCCCCTGTCTTTTTTCTTTCACTTTCGCCTCTGTTCGGGTGCGGCAGCGGTAGGACATTGAGTCTGTAATTAGCTCTGCCCACTCCACGGGTGGGTTGCCGGCGCTCCCCGCTGGGCCAATATGTTTGTGTGAGCGCTCTTGAGGGGTTCTTTTCTGGGCACCTCCTCTTCTCCCTCCAACGTGGCGCCGTCTAGGTCCCTGAGTCACTTGACCAGTGCAGCTGGCACCTCCCTCTTCTCCTCTTCCTATTCAGCCTGCAGGTTTTCTTCAGCTCCGGCCACAGGACACAGTACAGTTGCAGCCTGCTTCTTCAGCACCACACACGGGACACAGGACCTGGGAGAGAATGGTCCATTTTCTAGGCTTTCTATTCTGCCCCCCCACCCCCCCGAGGCAGGTGACTGCAGCCTTGGTCACCTACTATTCTTGTGTGGGCTGCAAGACCAAAGTGCCCGGTGGTACCATGTGCTCCATCCCCCCTGTGCCTTCTTCTCAGGATGTCCCTTCGGACCGAGCGGTATCCACCTCTCCCACAGAGTGGGTTTTCTCCCTTTCCCAGTCTATCTCTGACCTGGCTAAGGTCTCCAGATCAGTGACTTCGGTCTTGGGGCGGACTTCCCTGCACACGAACCCCAGGGAGTCCCGCTCGGTCTCTCCTGACCCCCACTCCCAGCGCTCTCACCAGTGCCCCAAAGTAATTTCTCCATGCTCTTCTCCAGAGTCGCGTGTTCGGGATAGACATTCTTCCTGTATGTCACGCTCCTCTTCACCAGCTCACCGGCACCCTAGGGGCCATCTAGGTGACCATCCCAGGTCCCCTACTCCTCGTTCTAGGTCTCACACGCCTCAATCTAAGGCTAACGCTGCATGCTCCCACTCTCCAGGGGAAGTAGTAGATGACAGACCGGAATCCACCTCGGATCATGAGGACAACTCTACCGTGTCTGATATGGTGGACAGCTTGGTGTCAGCCATAAGGGACACTTTTTTCATCTGGAGGACAAAAGAATTTTGGATCCTGATCCAGAAGTTTATTTTCGCCGCTCTCAGCGTTCCCCCCCCCCCCCCCCCCCCAGGGCTTTTAGTTCTTATGCTGAATTTGACACCTTACTGGACGCGGCTTGGAAGCATCTGAACAAACGTTTCCAGTGAACCAAGAAGATTCGGGCTCAATTTCCCTCTCCTTTGGATCTGGTTTCCAAGTAGACAGTACCATCTGCTGTAGATCCTCCAGTTTCTTTTCCAAATCTACTACCCTGCCTCTGGCAGATGCAGCATGCTTTAAGGATTCAGCGGACAAGAAGGTTGAGAACTTGGCGAAATTTGCCTTTGAAGCGGCTGGTCCTTGCTTACCCACCTTTGCTTCTGCTTGGGTGTCCAAGGCAGTTTCGGTTTGGGCTTCTCAGCTACGGCAGGGCATCCTGTCAGGTGCCCCTTGGGAGGACTTGGCAGCCCTTTCTCGTCAACTCTCTAAGGCCAGGGACTTCCTCTATTTGACGGCTTTGGAGTCAGCCTGATGCACGGCCTTTGCCTCAGGTATCTTGGTTGCGATTCACCGCTCCATGTGGCTGAAGGTGTGGGATGCAGATGCTGCTTCGAAGAAATCTCTTTCAGAGTTGCCTTTTTCTGGTACCCGGCTCTTTGGGAAACGCCTAGATTAAATTTATTTCCGAAGCTACTGGAGGTAAGAGTTCTCTGCTGCCGCAGAACAAACCTCGCCGCTCCGATCAAAGTCTGAAGACTGCTTCCTTTCAGTCCTTTGCTTCGGGTCGCCCTCCCTTTCTCGGGAAAACCCCTTTGTTCAAGGCGCATCCTTCCTAGAAGCCAGACAATTGTTCTGGTGGTTTTGCAGGCAAGTCCGTTAACCGTAAGCCTTCCTCCTCCTGAAGGGACACCCCCACCCTTGTCTTCTTCACGGATGGGTGGCTGTCTTTCTTTTCCAGGATGCCTGGGTGCGGGAAGTCATATCCAATGGTTACCAGATAGAATTCCCTTCCCCAGGATAGTTTCTTCTGATTCCGCCCTCCATGTTCCCCTTCTGTGGTGGAATCCTTTCAGGTCGCTTTAAGTACCTCCCTCGCTCAATGAGTTATTGTTCCAGTTCCTCCAGGGGAGTGTTTTTCGGGGTTCTACTCTAATCTCTTTGTCGTCCCCAAGAAAGGGGGCTCGGCCCGCCCCATTCTGGACCTCGAGCTACTCAACCGCCACTTGCAGCTACGTCATTTTCACATGGAGACCCTCTGCTCCGTGGTAGTGTCCATGGATCAGGGGGGGGGGTTCTTTCCTCAGTGGATATCAGGGATGCCTATCTGCACATGCCCATTTTCCCCACCCATCAGCGTTTCCTCTGCTTCACTGTCCCTGCGGGTCATTTCCAGTTCCTGGCTCTTCCTTTTTGCCTAGCTATGGCTCCCAGGGTTTTTACCAAGATCATGGCGGCAGCGATTGCTATCCTTTGGGCTCGGGGGATCTTGGTCCTCCCTTACCTGGACGATCTATTGATCAAAGCTCCCAAAACTTAGAGAGTCTGAATCTCACTGTACAGACTCTGTCTGCCTTCGGTTGGGTGATCAACCGGGAAACGTTTCTGCCTCCCAGTCCCTTGTCTTTCTGGGTCTCCTTTTTTACACTGCGGCTGCTCATCTTCCATTGGACAACCGGCACTCCCGGCAGGACGGTGTCCGTCACCTACGGCGCCCTTCTCTTGTTCCAATTCGCTTATTCATGGAAGTGCTGGGCCGGATGGTGGCGGCCATGGAGGCGGTCCCTATCGCCCAGTTCTGCTATCGCCCTCTTCAGCTGGCCATCTTGGCCCGATGGAACAAGTCACCGTCCACTCTGGATCGCTGGATTCCTCTGCCCTCCTTCGTTGGTCTCTTCTGTGGTGGTTCCACTCTCCCCTCCCTTTCTCCTTCTTCAGGGGAGGTCGTTTCTTCCCGTCCTCTGGCAGGTTGTCACAACCGATGCGAGTCTCCTGGGTTGGGGAGGTGTTTCGAGACCTAACTGTACAGGGTCGCTGGTCCCCTCAGGAGGCTCACCTCCACATCAATCTTCTGGAACTTCGTGGCATCTTTCTCTGCCTCCTTACTGGGAAATTCTCCTACAGGGTCGTCCTGTTCGAGTTCAATCAGACAACGCCACGGCGGTGGCATATATATCAATTGCCAGGGCGTCGCACGCAGTCGCTCTGTGACGGAGGAGGTCTCCAAGATTCTGCTCTGGGCCGAGACTCTGGTTCCCTCTCTCTCCACGATCCACATTCCAGGTGTGGGGAATTGGGAAGCGGACTTTCTCAGCCGCTCCTCCGCGGATCTGGGGGAGTGGTCTCTACATCCAGGGGCGTTTGTGCAGATCTGTGACCTTTGGGGGACCCCGCACGTGGACCTCTTTGCATCTTGCCACAACAGGCATGTTCCTTGCTTTGTCGCAAAGTCACGAGATGCTCTGGTGGACGCACTCGTCATCCCGTGGTTGTCCTTCAGTCTTCCTTACCTCTTTCCATCTCTCCCTCTCCTGCCCAGGGTTCTGAGGAAACTTGAAGTGGAGGGCGTTCCTGCCATTCTGGTAGCCCCAGACTGGCCTAGGTGCTGCATACCTCTGCGTCTCCCAGGGTCCTCTCTGCCACCCCAATTTACTGTTGCTCCATTTGACGGTGTGGCGGTTGAAACCGCAGTTTTGAGAGCTCGGGGGTTTTCTTCTGGGTTGATTCGTACCATGCTTCGGGCTCGGAAGCCTTCCTCCGCTAGGATTTACCACCGCACCGTCTACCCGGTTGTCTTTTCCTTTCCGCGCTTTCTTGCAATCTGGTCTGGATCAGCGTGCTTAGCTCTCTGCTCCCTAAAGGGTCAAGTGTCGGCTCTTTCTATTCTTTTTCAGCGGCAGTTAGCTTCCAACCCTCATGTCAGCACCTTCCTGCAGGGCGTGGCCCATGCGGCTCCGCCATACCGGTCTCCCACCCCTCCTTGGGATCTCAACCTGGTGCTTGGCGTCTTGAGGGATGCTCCGTTCGAACTTCTCCTGGACGCTTCTCTTAGCCTTCTTTCTTGGAAGGTCTCTTTCCTCATTGCCATTACCTCCATTAGGAGGGTCTCCGCGCTGGCTGCTCTCTTGTCGCTCTTCCTTCTTGTTCTTTCATCAGGACAAGGTTGTCTTTCGGCCACCTCCCTCCTTCTCGCCCAAGGTGGTTTCCTCCTTTCACATGAACGAGGAGATCATTCTCCCTTCATTTTTTCTGATTGCATCCGACCAACTTGTCGTGGATCCATTCCGCCTTCTCGGAATCGTACTGGCGTAAAGGGAAGGTCCCACCTTTTCTGGTGACTGCGCATTCCACCTGTTCCATTGGGGCTTCTTGGGTTCTACACCATAGGGCTTCGAAATTACAAGTCTGCAAGGCGGCCACCTGGTTGTCTCTGCATACTTTCACCAAGTTCTACCAAGTGCACATTTTTGCGTCCGGGGATGCTGGTTTGGGTCGCAAGGTGTTGAAGGCTGCAGTGGCTCAGTCTTCTGCCTGATTTTGTTTTGGGTATTTTTCCCAACCCAATGGAGACGACCGAGAGAAGTAGATTTTTTATACTTTCTGTAAAATCTCTTTCTTGGAGGACCCACCCATTTGTTTGTGGTTATGGTTCGGTTTTCAGCCCAAGGGGTTGTGTTCGGTTGTTTTTGTTTGGTTCCCTCAGACACCTGCTGGTTTTATTTTTCTATTGGTCCTCTCCTACTGCTTTGGGACTAAACTGATAAGCTCAGTCAGTATGGGGGGGGTATATCCTGCCAGGAGGGTCACAAACGAGCAAGAATAAGCTCACCGGCTCACAGTAGTAGCCAGAGATAATCACCAAAAACTCCACCAAAGAACATGGTAAATAAAATTTCTTACTTCGTAGCTGAGACTTATCCACTTGCTAAAAAAATCTGTATCCTAAACTATGGAACCTCCTGCAAATCCATATCCTGCTCTCTTTGGCAACAGGCAAGTCTTGGGCTACAAAATTGCCAGCAGATTTAAACACCTCTTGCCACTGGCCTATTATCGGAGTTGCACTTTATCCCTTTCTGCAGGATAGGTGATAAGTGTCTAATTGCGAGGCATCCCAATGTTCCCACCCCCACCTGCCCGCGGTCAGACACTTATTCCGTTTCCTGTGGATAGGAGATAAGTGGTCTTCGGCTGCAGTACTCTTTTAACCCCAGAACGGAAAGCTGATTTCCAGGGCGCTGTCATATGAACACATTGTTCAGCTCTATCTCTACAGCTGCACAACAGGTTTAGATTGTGTTTGTGAAAAGATGATTGTTTTTAAAAGAATAAATTTTAATGTGCTTTTTGCCTGTGATCAGTACCGATGGATGCCTTGGAGTCAGTATAAGTGCCCCTGGAGGAGCCATAGCATCTGTTCCAAATTGGACCCTGCGTGGCACTCAGTTGATGAATGGAACATCCATGTCTTCTCCCAATGCTTGTGGAGGCATTGCACTAGTATTATCTGGTAAGGGAACTACACATTGTAAATCTTTCTCTGTTGTCTGTACTTGAAGTGTATTTGCAAAGCTGTATGCTTCTCAGATGCACTGCACATATAATGTGTGTGAGCTTGCTTTTGCTTTTTTTTTTTTTTGAAAACTTATAATTATCCCTCTTTTTGTTTAGGCCTCAAAGCAAACGGAGTCCCATACAATGTTCACTCAGTTAGACGAGCACTTGAAAACACGGCTATGAAGGCAGAAAACATTGAAGTTTTTGCCCAAGGACATGGTATAATTCAGGTTGGTGAACTTCTAGAACACAGTGTGCCTGTTTTTCTTTTAGTCATATTCATGTTACAAACTGGGCATTGTAGAAAGACTTTCTAAAGGGAGCAGGGTCATAGACTTTGACATACAAACAGAATCTGTGATTATTATTTTCTCTCTCTAGGTTGACAAAGCTTATGACTACCTCATGCAGAACGACTCGCTAACCAGTAAGATAGGATTTACTGTTACAGTAGGAAATGGCCGTGGAATTTACCTCAGGGATCCAGTACAGGTTGTTGCCCCATCAGATCATGGTGTAGGCATTGAGCCAATGTTCCCAGAAAATACAGGTGAGGAGAACTTATGGTGAGGTTATAATTAGATTTTGTGTTGCAGACTTGAAATGAGTAGAATTGATTTTCTGTGTAAATGTTCAAACTGTACAAAGGGGAAATATTGAACGTGATCACAAGCTCAGCCTGCTTTATATGCAGTGTGTGCCAGCGCTGCTTGGGTTTGTAGGTGGTTCTTATGCTGGCCATTTAATCCCTCAGATGCTGCAGTCAATAGGGACATCAGCTGTGAGGTTGTCGCAGCAGCTTGGGGGCCTAGTGACTGCTTCATGGCCTGCCATGTTAGTACTCCTGTTACAACTACCAGAGGCATGATATAAGAGAATGGTAAATGACAGGGCCCTTCAATACAGAAGTATTGTAGTGTAAAGTACAGTCACTTAATTAGGAAACATCAGGTATGCTTAAAATACCACATTATTTATCCCACATATGGATAATGTTGTAGAAGATAAAAATACCCATTGGTCACCTTCTCATCATTAAAATTGTCTAAAATGGATCAAAGTCTAATCTTCACCAGAATGGTACCATTAAAAGTTACAGCTCCTCCTTCAAAAAAAGTAGCTAACAAAATATGTTGTAATAATAATGTTGTTTGAATATGGTCATGCAAAACTAAATTTCTTTCATTTTAACTCCTTGAGCATGTTTTGGCCTTGTTGACGCAGCCCATTATGATTTCTGTGGGTGTGTGATTGGTGGTTGAATAGGTGCCATTATGGCCTGGGCACAGTGACTAGTCTGGAAAGCCACATGTCCCAAGGACTAGTTAGGGCTAAATTACATATGGCACCTGAGATTTTTAAAACTTAAGCAAAAAGGACACTAGGGAACCTGATCATCTGATGTATAACTTGTTTCTGCTAGGTATATAGGGTTGAAGGGGAACTTCGGAGCATCCTATCCACAGGATTGTCTGATCGCGGTGGGGTGGGTGCGGGTCTCTGACCTCAGGGACCCCCTGCAATTTCAATGCACAGAGAGACCTCTGCTCCATGCATGGATTAATGCCGACCATTGCACAAAGTGGTGGCTAACCCGCCTCTCCATGTATCTCTATACAGAAAATACAGGTCACTCGGTGCTTAACATGTTCTGTACCGGAGTTCCCCTCCCTTTAAACCTGATAACATGTTCCCTTTTAAGGGGTTAAAATATTCCATTTTTATTTTTACAGATAACTCTGAAAGAATTTCACTTCAGCTTCACTTGGCACTTGTCTCTAACGCTTCCTGGCTTCAGTATCCAAGTCACTTGGAACTAATGAACCAATGTAGACATATAAACGTCCGTGTGGATCCTCGTGGTTTACGTGAAGGGGTGCATTACACAGAGGTAAAACATCCCTTTCATTTAGTAATAACTTGTAGTCAGGTGAATGGTTGAGTCTGAGGATGTCTATCGGTTTGCTGTGAAGACTAGGAAAGTAAAGGTTGGGCCTTCGTGGAAAAGTGACGATACAGAGTTGTTGGAAACTATCTAGTAAGATGGAGGGTATGCAAAGCCTCTAGGTGTTGTGTGTTGTGGTAGTGTATTTTACCACTACCTTTTTAGCGTGTTGTCTCTCCTATTGAAAGAAGGCTTCACTCTTTGCACCCAGAGCAACAGTGCAACCCTTGTCTTACATCCTCACATGTACTGTTACCATTTTCAGATAATTGTTGTTACCCATATTTTTCTTATCAGCGCAGCAAGTATGAGCAGGCCTTCAGGAGCCGTATATGTGGATAGCAAACTACAGTTCTTATCATGCATTGCAGACATCTATCAATGACCAGTGGCTAGAGGTCTAACCAACTACTGTTGTCTGTTTTTATTTTTTATTTTTTTATTCTCACAACCTTTTAGTGCTTCTGATACCTGGCAATCCATCTGTTGTCTCAGATTGTCTTTTCTCAAGTTTACTAGGATCTGTAGATCCTATTTAGATTAAGCACAAGCACTTTGCTTTACAAGAATATGCTGGAATTATCACAGGGGCTCAGATTATTTCCAAAAGTTATGTCCCCTTTTGCACCACTGAATTGTCTGTAAAACACATATAATATATACGACACGATAAATATAGTTTGATGCACAACATGTAATCTAGATTTTTGGCTCAAATTATTTTGGCACATTTTCAATAGTAAACAGAGTATTCAGTATGGTGCATGATGCAGATTCGCTATATATAAGATGTTAAAGGGGTACTCCCATTGAAACCTTTATTTTTTTTTTATTTTTTTTTTTTAAATCAACTGGTGCCAGAAAGGTAAACAGATTTGTGAATTACTTCTATAAAAAAAAATCTTAATCCTTCCAGTACTTTTTAGGGGCTGTATACTACAGAGGAAATGCTTTTCTTTTTGGATTTCTCTTCTGTCACGACCACAGTGCTCTCTGCTGACCTCTGCTGTCCATTTTAGGAACTGTCCAGAGCAGGAGAAAATCCCCATAGAGAGGAATCCAAAAAGAAAAGCATTTCCTCTGTAGTATAGACATGTGTGTATGTATATGTATATATATATATGTGTGTATATATATAATATAATATAATATAATAATATGTGTGTGTGTGTGTGTGTGTTTATTTATATTTAATTTTTATCTTTGTAGATTTGTGGCTATGATGTATCTGCTCCAAATTCTGGTCCGTTATTCAGAGTCCCAGTAACTGTTGTCATTCCAGCAAAGTAAGTGGTTACATATAAATCATATCTTTATGTACAATGGCTATTTATGATAAATCCAACAACTGTAAGAAGCAATCCCAATTTCTAAACTAATAATAACGTTGGAATAAAAAGCATCTCTGGGAGTTTTTATTGTGCTATGGTTTAGCACCTGCTTTATGTAACCAGTTAGCCCAGATGCAAATATCAACAGCTACACACATATATATAATTTTTTTCTTTTTTTTTTAATGTAATTTATCTCAGAGAGTCAATATTTTCACTTATTCATGTTTTTTTCAGACTTAGTGATTCTACATATGACACAGAGTACAAAGATATTCATTTCAAACCTGGACAGATTCAGCGCCATTTTATTGAAATCCCTCAAGGTGCCACATGGGCTGGTAAGTTAAAAATATATGAAAAAATTTGTTTCATGTCTTGTAGATTCGAAATTATATATGTTTATGGTAATTGAGAAGTTTTTCAAGAAATGTATGATACATTTTATTTTACCTCCTTTATTTACTTTATTTCTTTATCTATTTTTCCTTCTTTATCAGAGGTTACTGTGACCTCTCGCTCTGTGGATGTCGCTTCCAAGTTTGTTCTTCATGCAGTTCAATTAGTGAAACAGAAAGCTTACAGAAGTCATGAGTTTTACAAATTTACATCTTTGCCTGAGAACGGTTCTGTGACGGAAGCATTTCCTGTGCTGGTGAGTTGTTTATGTGTGCTTACTATACAGAGCTTTACTTGTGGCAGGTTACTACTATGATTTAGGGAAAGTAATAATGGCGTTAATCTTTGCTCTATTTATCCTCTTTCCTTAGGCTCTCTTTAATGCAGATGGACATCACAGGGGGGGGGGATGGATGGGGGGTAGGGTGATGCGGCAAGACCGGGGACAGGACTGGGTTTGGGATCTTTGTTTATGAGCGTGGGCAGATTGTTAGTAATGACTGGCTTTTACCTTGGCATGTTTAACTAATCTGCAGTGGTAGACAAGCTGTAGCTGCAGTTAATTCTCTGCTCCTTCAGGAGTACAGTAGAGCTGTCATAACTCTAGTGCCCTCTGCTCATCCCCTATACATAACAAAACTGGTAAATAAGAATTGCTGGTGTGAAAACTGGAGTATTTCATGTTTAAATGTTCTTCTATTTGAGTAATTGCATTACACAAAAAAGTAAAATTATTAATAATAATTTTTTTTTCACGCAATATCTTAAAAACCTGATTTAAATAATGACCCATTCTGCTTTTACTTAAGTTTTTTGTTCTTTTTCTTTAAACTACAGGGGGGCAAGACCATTGAATTTTGCATTGCACGTTGGTGGGCAAGTCTTAGTGATGTCACTGTTGACTATTCCATTTCTTTTCATGGAGTTTCTTGTGGACTTTCACAGCTCAATATTGTAAGTTATATGTTTGCAATACATTAGTGCATATCTCTAAATATTGCTTCTATGGATATCGTAGTTCATTGTATCGGAGTATTGTAGTATAAGATCCTAAGTAAATCATCCTTCTATTTGTTGTTGTTAAGTTTCATAAGCCATGAGTGAAATTTATTTGAGACTCATTATAAATTTGGCACATCTTGGACAAGAAATGTGCTATGCCAAAATACTGATGTGGTTGATACTGTAAATTCCCTCCCTCAAATGTTGTTCTTTAGTTGTGACAGATACAGTTTATTTGCTGAAGCAGAACACTGATCAATGATGTGCTATGGCACAGCATTGTTAAGTGTATGCAATAGAAAGATTGTAGGTAATATTTTCCTATTGGGACTAAAAAATATAGTGAGAAAAATGTACAAAAAATACCTAAGTCAAGAATTGCAGACTTTTGGTTATTTTGTGTACCAGAAGAAATAATTAAAAAAAAAAAAGTGATCAAATATAGTACCAATAAAAAGCACAGATCGCAGTACAAAAAATTAGCCCTCATACATCCTGTATCTGGCAAAATAGAATAGAATGATTTTAGAAGAGGACATTTTTAAGGCATTTTTTTTTTAAACAGAACCCAAATAAATTGGGGATCATTGTAATCATATGAACCTACAGAATAAAGAGAACATGTATTTTTTTCAGAACATTCCACTGTGTGGATAAAAAAGCTGCCAAAAGTTGCAAAATGTTTTTATTTATTTATTTCAATTAAAGATGTGTCCTTAAAGGAGTACTCTGATGCAGAATTTAGTTCCCCCAATTGTTCCCCACGACTGTTGTTCTCTGTCCATGTCCTCCTGTCTTCAATCTGTCCAGCTGTTCTCCCGTTGCCGCGGCTCGTAGTTCTTGCCACTTCCGGGTTATGATGGTATGGAGGAGGATGTAAAAATCGTCAACCCCATGCTGCCTTCCTCTGATTTCCTGTCCCTCCTTGCATCCCCCCTCCTCACCCCCACCCCTCTCTCATGATCTTCCCTCCCCAGTAATTACAATAATCAAGCCCCCCTGCTGCCGCCCTGCATGTAAACCCACTCCCATGATCTGTGTCTCCCTCCCCCTGCACCAAACAAGGTAAGATCCGCCGCTGCACTTGGCTCACCATGGAGATATAGCTATTTGAGCACACGCTGCTCTCATAGCTATATCTCCCTGGTGCCTGAGAAGCAGCAGGACGTACTTCCACAGTTTCACTTCTGTAATAAAGTCCCCCCCCCTCAAGTGTATAATGCAGTTTTTTCCCTATCAGGGTGCCTCCAGCTGTTGCAAAACTAAAACCCCCAGCATGCCCGGACAGCGAAAGGCAGTCCGGGCATGCTGGGACTTGTAGTTTTACAACAGCTGGAGGCACCCTGGTTGGGAAACACTGGTATAATGTAAAAAAACACATACATTTCCCATCCATGTTGCCTCCAACTGCCTCATAACTAAAACTCCCAGCATGCCCATACGGTGCATGCTGGGAGTTGAAGTTTTGCAACTGCTGGAGACACTCTGTTTTGAAAAGATATATATATTACATAAGAAAGAATCCCCAGGTAGATAACAAGTTTGTAATGCATGGTTTTACTGTTTGAAAGTAGCGCATGTGCTCTGAATTGAGGCTATGCTGTAAAAGTAACTAAGTTGTTTGTAGAATATCGCTATTAGTTATGCCAGCATAACTATCAGGGATATCATTGGCCGACAGTTATCACATGTCCGGTATTGGGGAGATGGTATGTGCACACGCGTGGCCGGATCGCACTGATAGGCGGAGGGTATTGACGCATTTGCACAGCCCAGCCAATGACCGCTGTGCAAACAATGAGTATATGTATATGTAAAGGATATGAGTGACTGGATCGCAGCATTGGGGGCAGGCTGAGAGCGGGGAGGAGGCTAGGGGGGGCCGGCTGAAAGAGGGGAGGATGATGCGAGCGGTAACGTTTGGTTACCAAGATGGCCACGGTCGGGCCGAACACACTGGGTACGAAATTCATAATTGTGGCAGACAGGCTGTACTTCCAGATATCGGCAAAGTCGGGAATGTGTGCAAGTGTCTTTACAATGCCGTAAAATAACTTTGCTCCAGAGTACTCCTTTAAGAGATTGAAGGGGTATTTCCACCTGAACATGTTATCCACTCTCCGGAGAATAGAGAAAAATAAGCTGATCCATAGGCATCTGACTGCTGTTACCCCCCACTGATCCTGAGAACTGATACAAAATGATCGCCTGATTGAACTGCTAATTCTCTATGGGGCCACCAAACATTGCTGAGTGCTGATCTTAACAATGTTTGGTGTCCTCCTCATAGAGAGTAAACAAAGCACTGGCCATGCATGCGCAGTGCACTTTATTCATTTTAGGGACAATTTTGTTTTGTTCCCTCTCTTGGGAATGGTGAGGATCACAACTGTTGTATTCAAGACAGATCAACTTGTAAGGATAAGGAATAACTTTTTTAGATAGGAATGCAGGAACGCCCTTTTAAAAGCGAAACGGTCACCCAGGATAGGCTTGAGAAGCTGCACACACAGTGCACTAGGTCTTCATGTCTATTCTAGGCATACATGTATAGATAAATTAGGCTTCTGTGTGCTTAAAAATAGCAGCTTAGTAATTCCTTCGGCAGTCGGGGGGTCTGCACTGCTCCAGGGCCCTGCCTCCTCTCACCGGCTATGTCACGCATTTAATTGACACACAGGGCTTTCCTGCCCATGGTGGCCCTGTGTAATTCTTCTGCTTGCGCGCCGGCTGTCAATAAACTGCGTGACATAAGCAGAGAGAGTTGGTGCAGAGCAGATCCCGGCCCCGCCTCTCCGATTGTTGGCCTAACTTCTGGAGGAATTATGAAGCAGTTATTTGTAAGTATACAGAAGCCTAATTTATCTATACAGGTGAACCTAGAATAGGCTTGTGAAGACCTAGTGCACTGTGTGTGCAGCCTATTCTAGGTGACCGCTTCACTTTAATGTACTAACAGGTCAGTTAGGAACCAATATTAGCCCCTTAAGGACTGAGCGATTTCACGTTTTTGCATTTTCGTTTTTTCCTCCTTGCCTTTAAAAAAATCATAACCCTTTCAGTTTTGCACCTAAAAATCTGTATTATGGCTTATTTTTTGCGCCACCAATTCTACTTTACAGTGACATTAGTCATTTTACCAAAAAATCCACGGCGAAACGGAAAAAAAATTAATTGTGCGACAAACTTGAAGAAAAAAAGGGCATTTTATAAATTTTGGGGGCTTCCGTTTCTACGCAGTAAATTTTTCGGTAAAAATAACACTTTATCTTTATTCTGTAGGTCCATACGGTTAAACTGATACCCTACTTGTATAGGTTTGATTTTCTATTACGTCAGAAAAAAATCATAAATACATGCAGGAAAATTTATATGCTTTTAGCGGTAACATTTTTGTTCTGATCAGACTTTTTGATCACTTTTTATTCACTTTTTTGTGGTATATAAAGTGATAAAAAATGCGCTTTTTTTGGTTTTTGGTATTTTTTGGCGCGTACGCCATTGAACGTGCGGTTTTAAAAGCGGTATATTTTTATAATTCGGACATTTCCGCTTGTGTTGATACCACATATTTTTATTTACACTGTTTTATTTTGTTACTAGGAAATGCCGGGTGATTTAAACTTTTTTTTTTTGCAAGCTCATAGCTCCTATAGGGACCTATGAGCTTGCAATGGCTGATTGCATACACAGATTGTTGCCTTGCCGTTGCATGGCAACAAGCTGTGTAATCGGCGGTTGATTGCGCCAGCCTGTAACTCAGGCATGGAGCAATCAATCGGATCCCGGACACCGACGGAAGAAGGTAGGGACCTTCTTCTCTCCGGGTAGATGATCGGGGTATCGCGATTTTATCGCTATGACCCCGATCAGCCCGACTGAGCAGCCGGGAAGCGTTTACTTTCACTTTCGATGCGGCGCTCAGCTTTGAGCGCCGCATTGGAAGGGTTAATAGCGCGTGGCCGAACGATCGTGGCCGCGCTATTAGCCGCGGGTCCCAGCTGTGAATAGGCGCCGGGACCATCCCGTTATGATGTCCCGTTATAGACAGGGACCGGACTTAGGATGTACTCATACGTCCTAAGTCCTTAAGGGGTTAAGGGTCTATTCCCTGCACACACTTTTGTGGCATATCCCCAAGATATCCCATAAATGTCTCATTCATTCACTTTCACCTCTGGATGTCTGTTGGGAACACTGTTTATTTTTCTGGCAATATGAACAGCTATAGCTATTGTCCAATTACTTTTCATTGCTTTTACACCAGCATGCATCTGAAGGGATCTCTCGATTTGACGTGCTTTCTACATTAAAGTATGAAGACTTGTCTCCCAGCATAAGTTTAAAGAATTGGGTGCAAACATTAAGGTAATGTATAAAGAGATTACTGTATGTATGTGTGTATTTATTTATTATCTTTAGGTTATACTCTGTACATTAACATTTTCTCCTCTTTGAATCTAGCATCTCCAACATTTGTCCATATTTTGTTTGCAGGATAGTGTTTTCTGTGCCTAGGGTTTTTATATTTAAGATAGTAAGTAAATGCTGGACAAAGGTTAAGCTTAGTTTTGCTGTTAATTGTACCTTGACATCCACCCTACCTCCCAAATGTGACTGAAAATTTTCTCAGCAGTCCATCAGTCAGTCTACGAAGTTCTGTTCCGAGCAGCATTTGTAATGGGCTATCCGGGAACCTACAGACGCCTTTGTACAGACCTATATAAAGTATATGTCATCAAATGCACCTCTTCTGCTCTGTGAAATCCTGACATTACTGCATATTACTACTCTGTGGCAGTCTTCTCTAAGCATCTTTATCTAGTTGCCAGTCTTCCTGCCAGTCTCCATCCACTGCCCTAGTTCCTGAGGAGTGTGCAGTATGCAAACTGGTTGTTCAGTACTTTTGATCAGTCTTATTCACAACCCCCCCCCCCCCCCCACTTCACCCAGAGATGCTCAAATCTGTGGATGGTATTCCCATTTTCTCAGTCGACTCCATTGGGGGATACAGAGACCGTGGGTATAACTTGCGGACGCTAGGCATACAAAAATAAGTCTGCCCCTCCTGGCAGGATATACCCTGCCCACTGACTCTGAGCTAATAATCAATTTTAGCTTAGTGTCAGTAGGAGGCAGACGCAGGTCTGGAGTCCTCCAGACCTGGTCTTCTTTTTTATTTTCTAGCTAGGGCCTGTATTTAGGTTCTTTCTCCTTTTTTACTTTTCTGGTTTTTAGGTGGGGGTTCAGGAGCATGGCACTACCTGTTCCCCCATATGCGGCTAAGGGACACGGACATAAAGTATGCACCATTAACCCCTTTCAACCAACGGCCAGCACCCGGGGTTTCACCTTGGGTCCGGGTCTTCCTATCTTCTCTGCTCGTCCCACTGTCTCACCCTGACATGACGCAGGTGACCATAGCTGGCCGAAGATGCCTTAAATGAATGTGTGCAGGATGCAGAGTGAGTATTTTTCCCCTCTTTCTCTCCCCCCCCCCCCCCCCTTCCCTTCTCATCTTTCTCTGCCTTTATGGGGCCCACCTTGTAACAGGGACCTCAGGGGGATTTTTTTCCCTCCTCTTCATTCAGGGGCCTCAGGGGGATTTCTCCTTCATCTTCTTTCAGTTATTATTATAGGTGGCAGGGATGGGGGCTCCAGTTTTTATTGCAGCATTGTTGTGGATTGTGTGGCAGCTGCCTTCCCCGACTTGCTTACTTCTGGGCAGCAGCCTGTCTGTCTCCGGTGCACCGACCGCAGCGCCTGTCAGATTTTGCCCGATTCTGGGGCAGGCAGGAAATTAATTGAGGCCGCAGCTGCAGCCTAGTCCGGAACTTAGCTCCGCCCCTCCCCGTATTCAGGCACGCTGGCGGTGCTCCCGTCCTCCTCCTGCGGCTGGCCAATAGTCTTTCTGCACTTTGGGGGTAATCTTCTGTACTCTCCCTCTCTTCTTCCAATGGGGTCTGTCCTGGTGGAGGCCACTCCCTCTGGTCAGTGCAGCTTCATTCTCCCCTTCCTCTTTCTTGCTCTGCGGGCCATATCACTTCAGCTGCTGCATGCTTCTTCATCTCCGGTCACAGGACAGCTACAGCCTACTTCTCAGCTCCAGCTGCGAGAAACAGGTCCTGGGTGAGATTGTTCCATTTTATTTCTGACTACTTTCTTATTAGCATCCATGTCCGACCCCAGACCTGAACCTCCCCCCAGACAGGCAGCCGCAGCCTTAGTCACCTACTACTCTTGCGTGGGCGTGGTATTTTTGTAACTTTCGGCAGTTCCACGGTATATTACTGTATTTCCTCCTCCTCACCTTACCCCCCCCCCAAATTATCAGCCCAGCGGGGTAAATACATGTCCCCCGCTAGCGCTGCCCTCCTCGTGCTGTTTGTTGCGGCCACCGGCGCTGACACAAGGTAAACAAAATAAACTAACTGCATGTTCCGACGTCTGCCTTACGCTGAGGACGGGATCGTTGGACAGCCGTCAGCCTATCACCAGCCGCAGCGATGTTCCGCCTCGGCCGCTGATAGGCTGAGCCCACTGTCATGTAAGGAGCTCTGGGCGGATTCTTACATGACAGTGGGCTCAGCCTATCACCAGCCGAGGCGGAACATCGCTGCTGCCTGTGATAGGTTGACGGCTGTCCGACGTTCCATTCACTAGGAAGCAGATGAGGCCGGTACCTGACAAATGGGAGGTAAGATAAAGTTTATTTCGTTTATTTTTTGCAGCGCGGGCATAGGGATGCCACACAGTCTTCAACCTGCCGACCTCCAGATGTTGCAAAACTACAACTCCCAGCATGCATCTGGAGGTCTGCAGGTTGAAGACCACTGGTATAGAGTGTCAGTGCCGGCGGCCGTAACAAACATGAGGAAGAGGAGGGCAGCGCATGCGGGTGACATGAGTATTTACCCCGATGGGGACAGCGCTATGCTGATAATTAATTGGGGGGGCAGAACAGCGCTCGCGGGTGACATGTGATTAGTTCCCCGATGTGGGGACAGCGCATTGCTGGGCTAATTCATTAATTCATTCCCGAGGGGGAGGGGCCCAACCGGTAATGTGGTATGGGTTAAAATTCATGTCGTGCAGCACAAAAATGTCGGTATTCGGTATGAACCGGTATACCGCCCAGCCCTAGCTGCAAGACCAAAATGCCAGGTGGTTCCACTGAATCCACCTGTTCCAACTGCCCCACCATGTGCACCATCCCTCCTGTGCTTCTCAGGATGTCCCCCTGGAACACGCGGTATCCGCCCCTCCCCAAGAGTGGGTTTCTTCCTTCCGACCTGGCTAGGGTTTCCAGATCAGTGGCTTAGGCGTTGGAGCGGTCTTCCCTCCGCACGATTTCCAGGGAGTCCCGCTCAGTCTCTACTCACCCCCACTTTCAGCGCTCTCACAAGCTCCCTAAAGTGCTTTCTTCTGGCTTTCCTCCAGAGTCCTATGTCCTGTCGGGACAGACATTCTTCCTGTAGATCACGCTCCCCTTCCCCAGCTCGCCGGCAGTGCCCCCACTCCAGGGGCCGCTCCCCCGGTGACCATTCCAGGTCTCCAATCCCTCGTTCCAGGTCTAACACGCCTCCGTCTAAGGTTACCGCTGCACGCTCCCACTTTCCAGGGGAAGTAGTGGATGACTGGTCGGGATCCACCTCGAATCATGAGGACCACTCTGCCGTGTCTGATATGTTGGACAGCTTGGTGTCAGCCATCAGGAACACTCTTCATCTGGAGGACCCAAGAACTTTGGATCCTGAGCCAGAAGTTTCTTTTCGCCGATCTCAGCGTTTTCCCAAAGTTTTCAGTTCTCATGCTGAATTTGACGCCTTGTTGCACGCGGCTTCGAAGCATCTGGACAAAGTATTTCAGGGGACCAAGAAGATTCAAGCTCAATTTTCATTCTCTCAGGATCTGGTTTCCAAGTGGACAACACCACCTGCAGTAGATCCTCCGATTTCTCGCCTTTAAGGATCCTGTGGACAAGAAGATAGAGAACTTCGCAGAGTTTGCCTTTTGAAGCGGCTTGTTTGTCTTTACTACCTACCTTTGCTTCTGCCTGGGTGTCCAAGGCTGTTTCAGTTTGGGCTTCTCAGCTTCGCCAAGGCATCCTGTCAGGCACCCCTCGGGGGGACTTAGCGGATCTCGCTCATCAACTCTCTCAGACCGGGGACTTTCTTTGTTCGGCAGCTCTGGAGTCTTCCCGATGTACGGCCTTTTCCTCAGGTAACTTGGTTGCGATTTGTCACTGAGTTGCCCTTCTCCAGTACTCAGCTCTTTGGGAAGCGTCTGGATGAGATCATATCCGAAGCTACTGGATGTAAACATTCTCTACTGCCATAGAACAAATCTTGACGGTCCGACTCCCGTCGGAAGACTGCTTTCTTTCGGGCCTTTCCCTTGGGTCGTCTGCTGGTCCCCTCCATATCGCGCAAAGCTCCTTCCTTCAAGGCGCGTTCTTCCTGGAAGTCAGACAACCGTTCTGGGGGATTTGTGGCCAAGTCTGGTAACCATAAACCTCCCTCTGCCTGAAGGGACGCCCTCACCCATGTCCTCTTCTCGGGTGGGAAGACGTTTGGCTGGCGCAGGTTCAGGACTCCTGGGTTCGGGATGTCGTATCCGATGGTTACCGGATAGAGTTTGCTTCTTTTTCCCCGGGATTGTTTCTTACGATCCCTCCCTCCTTGCTCCCCTTCTTTGGCAGCGGCCTTTCAGGTTGCTTTACGTACCCTCCCCGCTCAGGGAGTGATTGTTCCAGTTCCTTCAGGGGAGCTTTTTTTCGGGGTTCTACTCCAATCTTTTTGTGGTCTCCAAGAAAGGGGGCTCTGCCGCCCCATTCTGGACCTCAAACTGCTCAACTGCCACCTGCTCCTGCACCATGTTCGCATGAAGTCCCTCGCTCGGTGGTCACGGCCATGGATCAGGCGAACTTTCTTTCTTCAGTGAACATCCAGGACACTTACCTGCACATACCCATTTTCCTCGCCCATCAGTGATTTCTCCGCTTTGCCGTTCCTGCGGGTAATTTCCAATTCATGGCTCTTCCTTTTGGCCTAGCCACGGCTCCCAGGGTGTTCAACAAGGTCATGGCAGCAGTGATTGCCATCCTTCAGGCTTGGGGGATCTTGGTTCTTCCTTACCTGGACAACCTATTGATCAAAGCTCCGTCCCGGTTCCAAAACTTGACGAGCCTTCATCTCACTGTGCAGACTCTGACTGCCTTTGGCTGGGTGATCAACAGGGAGGAGTCCAACCTTTCTCCCGCTCAGTCCCTTGTCTTCCTGGGTCTCCGCTTTGACACAGCAGCTGCCCGAGTTCTCCTTCCGTTGGACAAGCCACACTCCCTATCGGAGGGTGTACGTCATCTGCGGCGCCCCTCTCCTGTTCCGATTCGCTTCTGCATGGAGGTGCTGGGCCGGATGGTAACAGCCATGGAGGCAGTTCCTTTCGCTCAGTTCAGGTGTTGCCCTCTCCAGATGGCCATTCTGGCCCAGTGGGACAAGTCTCCATCCACCCTGGATCACCTGATTCTTCTGCCCCCCTCCGTCCATCGGTCCCTTCTGTGGTGGCTACACTCTCCCCTCCTTCTCCAGGGGCACTCGTTTCTCCCCCTCCACTGGCAGGTCGTGAAGATCAATGCGAGTCTACTGGGTTGGGGGAGGTGTGTTTCGGGACCTAAAGGTCCAGAGTCGCTGGTCCTCTCAGGAGGCTCACCTCCCCATCAATTTTCTGGAGCTCTGTGCCATTTTTCTTTGCCTCCTCCATTGGGAGAGGCTCTTACAGGATCGTCCTGTTAGAGACCAGTCGGACAAAGCCGCGGCGGTGGCGTATATCAATCGCTAGTTGCTCAGCGATGGCGGAGGTCTCCAGGATTCTTCTCTGGATCGATACTAGAGCTCCCTCTATCTCTGTGATCCACATCCCGGGAGTGGAGAATTGGGAAGCAGACTTTCTCAGCCGCTCCTCTGCGGATCCGGGGGAGTGGTCACTTCGCATCTCGTCACAACAGATGGGTTCCTTGCTTTGTCACAAAGTCCTACAACCCTCTGGCTCTAGCAGTGGACGTGCTCGTAATCCCATGGTCGTCCTTCAGCCTTATTTACCTCTTTCATCCCCTCCCTCTGCTACCCAGGGTTCTGAGGAAGCTCAAGGCAGAGGGTGTCTCTTCCATTCTGCTGGCTCCAGATTGGCCCATACGGGCATGGTATGCCGACGTAATTCGCCTGGTTGCCGACGTACCTCTGCTTCTTCCAGTTCGTCCCGATCTTCTCTCCCAGGGTCCTCTCTGCCACCCCAATTTTACTGTCTCTGCATTTGACGGCATGGCGGTTTTGAGAGCTCCAGGATTTTGTAGCAGGGTGATTTGCACCATACTTTGGGCGTGTAAGTCTTCTTCCCCCTAGGATTTAATATCGCACTTGGTGGGCCTATTTCCGGAGGTGCGAGGCGCTGTCCATTTCTTCAGTCATCTTTTCCTTTCCATGCCTTCTTGCAGTCTGGTCTGGATCAGTGCTTGGCACTTGGCTCTCTTAAGGGTCAAGTGTTAGCCCTTTCTATCCTGTTTCGGGCCTGTTTCTATCCAGCGGCCGTTGGCTTCCAATTCTCATGTCTGCACCTTCCTGCAGGGCGTGACCCATGCTGCGCCGCCATACAGGTCTCCCACCCTTCCTTGGAATCTCAACCTCGTGCTTAGCGCCTTGAGGGAGGCTCCATTCGAACCTCTCCAGAATGCTTCTCCTCGCATCCTTTCATTGAAGACCACCTTCCTCATTGCGATTTACCTCCATTAGGAGGGTCTCCGAGCTGGCGGCTCTATCTTGTCGCTCTCCCTTTTTGGTCCTTCATCAGGACAAGGTGGTTTTTCGGCCTCATCCCTCCTTCTTGCCCTATGTAGTTTCCCCTTTTCACATGAACGAGGAGATCTTTCTTCTTTCCTTTTGCCCGGCTCCATCCAACTCCATCCAACTTCCTTACGTTGTCTGGACGTTGTTCGGGCTGCCCGGATCTATCTTTGTCACTTCCTCCTTTCGGCTGGGTGACTCCTTTGTGATTCTGGAGGGTCGTCGCAAGGGGCTTCCGGCTTCCAAGGCGACAATCTCAAGGTGGATCCCTTCTGCCATCTCTGAATCGTACCATCGTAAAGGGAAGATCCCACCTTTTCGGGTTACTGCACATTCCACGCGTTCCGTTGGGGCTTCTTGGGCGCTCCACAATAGGGCTTCGGCCTTACAAGTCTGTAAGGTGGCCACCTGGTCGTCCTTGGACACCTTCACTAAATTCTACCAGGTGCACACCTTTGCGTCAGCGGACGCCGGTTTGGGTCGCAAGGTGTTGCAGACGGCAGTGGCTCAGTCTTCTGCCTGATTCTGAGTTGGGTATTTTTGCCACCCCGAGGCCTGCTTTGGTACGTCCCACGTACCAAAGCAGAAAAGTAGATTTTTTTTTTTTATGCTTACCGTAAAACCTCTCTCTGAGGATCTATTGGGGGACACAGCACCCACCCATTGTGTTTGTTGCTATGGCTCGGTTTTCTGTCCGAGGGGTTGTATTCGGTTCTTTTTGTCTGGTTCCCTCGGACACCTGCTGGCTTCTTTCTTGTCGGTCCTCTCCTACTGCTTTAGAGCTCAACTGATTTACCTCAGAGTCAGTAGGTGGGGTTAATCCTGCCAGGAGGGGCCGACTTTTTTTTGTATGCCTTGTCAGCCTCCTAGTGGCAGCAAGATATAACCACGGCTTCTGTGTCCCCTAATGGATCCTCCGGGAAAGAGATTTTACGGTAAGCATAACAAATCTAATTTTTTGTTCCATGGGCTCCTTACCAGACCTGGAGCCATCTTGGTTGGGGCGCAGCAACAGTCCAGGGGTAAAGGCTACTTGTTTCTCCACTCCATAACCAGTTCTACAGTATGACTACTCTGACTTCCTTAACCCTGGTTTTGATGACTGTAGTATGTCTCTTTATCTTCTGTGTCCCTTAGTGACAGGGGCAAGAAGAATTATTATTTTTTTTCTACCTGGAAAATTCTTGGACATTGTGTTTTTCTGCATATACTCAACTTGTTCTCAGTACTCATCCATCTTCTTACCCTGTTAATCCTGCTGCTTGTGACCATACTGATGAGCTCAGCATCTGCCGGAGGAACACTTTTTGCTTTAATGAGAAATAGCTTTTCCAGTAAACAATTAAAAATCCTGTTATAAGCAATTATTATTATTATTTTTTTATTAGGCTATGTCCTATAGTACTACCGGTCTGTGACTGCTTTTGGTCAAAGAGGCAGGAATGAGGCTCTAGTGGCAATAGCTATGGACAGAACATTTAGTTTTATTCTCAACAGCTTCTGGCGGTTTAAGTGACCAGACAATTAAATGGGTATTCCCATCTCAACTTGTTCTCCACAGCTTGCTGCATTCTATGTCTTGCTTCAATGGACAGCTTTATAGACTTATAATGGTGCCACAAGAAGGAGATCGCTGTGAGGTGGAAATTGCTAACCGGCAGGGTCCGATCGCCGGGACCACCTCTGATCCTTAGGATAAGGGAAATAATTGTTCCAGAATGAATAAAGCAAACCAAGCATGTGCGTCCACTGCTTTACTTGTTTTCTGTGGGGCCACTAAATATTTCAGTGCTTAGAAACATTTTGCGGCCCCATAGAGAATGAATAGAGCAGTGCGCTCAGTTGATTCCAGTGACACCTATATTTCAGCAATTGATAGGGTCCCAGTGGTCAGACCCCATTGTTCAGCTTATCACCTATCCCATGGAAAGGAAATGCAAGCTGAGATAGAAATACCCCCTGGCAGACAGAAAGCTGGCAAAGACATTGTACCAATATGGGTATGGTAACAGATCCTATGTAGCTTTTTTATGCTTCATGTAAAATTAAATACAACTTCATGTTTTAATAGATTAACTACAGGCATACGAATACCTAAATACTGAAACTTTCTCCATAAGGCTGAGTTAACATCACATTTTTGCCATACAGTTTTCAATCATTTTTTCTAAAGAAAACCGTATGGCAAAAAAACGGATGGAACGGTATGGGAAAAAGTAAACAGTATCTGTTTTTAAACTGTATACGGTTTTTAAAAGAGCATACGGTTCCGTCCGTTTTTATAAAAAATAAAAATACATTTTTGAAAATGTTGTCAATTTTTATTGGGAGGGGTGTTGGGTGGGGACTTTAGGATGCCAATGTACATGTGCAAAGAAACCGTAAACTGTTTCCCGTATGGAACCGTATACATGTGCGTTTCCCATTGCTGTCCATGTTAAATAAATAAATAAATAAATAAATAAAAAAACGTATGCGGTTGCAGTACGGTTTTTTAAACTGGAGACAAAACCGTGGTCCACCACGGTTTTGACTCCGGTTTAAAAACTGTACTGCAACTGCGTACGTTTTTTTTAACATGGACGTCAATGGGAATCGCACATGCATACAATTTCATTCGGGAAACCGTATACGGTTTTGTACTTTGCACATGCGCATTTGCATCATAAAGTCCCAACATCCCTCCCATCAAAAATGGACAACATTTTCAAAAACGTATGTTTTTTTTTTTTTTTTCCCATACAGTTCCATCCACTTTTTTTGCCATACGGTTTTCTTTAGAAAAGCTGACTGAAAACAGTATGGCAAAAACATTATGTGAACCCAGCCTTACTTGCATATAAACTAATATTTTATTTTGTGTCCATAGGCCTGTCAGTTCCAAGACCAGACCCCTTGGTGCCCGCGATGTTTTGCCAAATAACCGCCAATTATATGAAATTATTTTAACATATAACTTTCATCAGGTGAGTGTTACCACACTGAATTAACTTTTGTGCTGTTTTTTTTGTTTTTTTTGCTAAACTTATCATTCTCTCCCATTAGTAAATCTTAAAATGCTGATGGTTATAAATTCACATTATAGGCATTTTTAACTGAACTGTAGTAAATACGATTTCCTACATTACATTTGAAGTTACAGAACATGTGCAACATGGGGAAAGTAATTTCCTGGGGCTGATCTTCCTGGGTCTGTCATTATAACACCTGGTTTGTAAAAAGAACATCTAGTAACATCTAGAATGAAAGCACATGAATCTGCTGTCTTCTCTTTTGACTTGCCTATAGTTCTTGTATACAAACTGTATAGATTGCGAGTCTTGGCATATCCCAGCAACGTTTGTTGGTGTGTAGATAGAAATGGGTGTGCTGTTCTCTACCATTTAATGTAAGGTAATTTTACATCTTAAATTGCATCCAGCTTTTGCTTTTACATTTCAATACAAAAATAGATTGCTTCATGTTAAAGTCCCTTAGGCCCCTTTTCACACGGCCGTTGCTCCCTGTTGAGAACGGCCATCAAAGCCTCTTATTTATTTTTATTTTTTTTAACGAACGTTCTCATGACAGGGAGCAATGGCAAACAATGGGTCCCAGTGGCTTCCATTTACTATTCAGGGGGCCCCCAGATGCAGTTAAGAATAGCAGGAGTAAAAGACGGCACATGCAGTATTTTTTTCCCCTCTATTCTTCCCCGCTCTCCTGGCAGCCATCACACTGCAGAAGGATGTCCTGTGTTTAAGTTAAAGTGTACCTGTCATTTACAAAAGATTCTTATATCATGTAAATACTATTATATGTATAGTTGTAATATACATTTGTTAAAAATGTGTATATTTTTGAGTGAAAAAATTCTGTCTTATCACTGTAGCCATTGCAGACAGTCAGAGACAGAATACAGAAAATGTGGGTGGGACTAGCAGGGCTCTGTGCAGGCTCCTGGCTTGTCAATCAGCCTGCTCTGTAAGTTAGGGGAGTCTGTCCCGCCCACACTTCCTGTATTTTGTCTCTGCACAGACACACACAGACTATAGCTGTAGGGACAAGACAACATTTTTCTCTCAAAAATATACACATTTTCTAATCAATGTATATTACAGATATTCAGATATTTACATTATATAAAACCTTTTTTCAAATGACAGTGCCCATTCAAAGGGGTTATCCAGGAATAGAAAAACACATCTAATTTCTTTCAAAATCTGCTCCACATCTGTCTACATTCATTTCAATGGAAATGAGCTGCAGAACCACACCCAACCTGGAGACAGACAGGGAGTGGTTTTGGAAAGAAAGAAGCTGGGTTTTTCTATTCCCTCTTTGAATTGGTTCAAAAGCATTTCATATACAAACATGAGGTATCACACCCAACAAAAACAGCCTACCGTATATCACAGAATTTAAGATGACCTTTTAACCCCGAATTTTCTTCTGAAAAGTCTGGGGTCGTCTTATACGCCGGATATTGAGGTCCGGGATAGGAAAACTTCTAATTATCTGCCCAGGCCGGCTCCCGTGTGTGGCTGCAGGCGGGGGCCGGCCAGAGCAAGTAAAAACTAATACTCTATACTAAAAACCAGGGTGCCTCCAGCTGTTGTGAAACTATAACTGCCAGCACGGCAAAGGCTGTCCGAGCATGCTGGGAGTTGTAGTTTTACAACAGCTGGAGGCCCCCTGGTTTTTAGTATACAGTATTAGTTTTAACTTGCTCTGGCCGGCCCCCGCCTGCAGCCACACACGGGAGCCGGCCCGGGCAGATAATCATAGGTATTCCTATGCCGGACATCCCTGTGTCCCGAAAAATGTTTTCGAGACCTAAGGATGTCCACCGGTCACTTACCATTCCCCGGCGGCACGTGTCCTCCTGCGATCCTCCTTCGGTCCTCCTGCGGTCCGGTCCTCCGTCTCTATGGTTGTACGCACGGGACGTCAGTGACGTCACGTGCCTACAACCATAGAGGCAGAGGAGCGCAGGACCAGGAGGACCTCAGGAGGACGCGCGCCGACCGGGGCCTAGTGAGTGACCGGCCGTGCTATCTTAAGTGATCCGGTCCCGGCACCTACTGCTATGGTCCATAGGCCATAGCAGTAGATGGTGACCCAGGCCGGAGGAGCGGTGATCGGAACACTGTGGGGGCAGTACAGACATACAGACTGCAGCCATACACTGTATATGGCTGGAAGCTGTATGTCTGTTGGGGGGAGCTGCCAATCTAATGTGGGGGGAACTGCTTACCTAATGTGGGGGGAACTGCTTACCTAATGTGGGGGGAGCTGCCTACAAATGTGGGGGGAGCTGCCTACAAATGTGGGGGGAGCTGCCTACAAATGTGGGGGGAGCTGCCTACAAATGTGGGGGGAGCTGCCTACAAATGTGGGGGGACCTGCCTACTATTGTGGGGGAAGCTGCCTACAAATGTGGCGGGAGCTGCCTACTATTGTGGGGGAACTGCCTACTATTGTGGGGGAACTGCTGACCTAATGTGGGGGGAGCTGCCTACAAATGTGGGGGAAGCTGCCTACTATTGTGGGGGAACTGCTGACCTATTGTGGGGGGAGCTGCTACTATTGTGGGGGGAGCTGCCTACTATTGTGGGGGGAGCTGCCTACTATTGTGGGGGGAGCTGCCTACTATTGTGGGGGAGCTGCCTACTATTGTGGGGGAGCTGGCAACCTAATGTGGGGGAGCTGGCAACCTAATGTGGGGGAGCTGGCAACTTAATGTGGGGGGAACTATACTGCCTACCTAATGTGGGGGAACTCTACTGCCTACCTAATGTGGGGGAACATGATGCCTACCTAATGTGGGGGGAACTACAAGGTACCGTACATCGCGGTAGGAGGGGTAGTCTTATATGGCGAGTATATCCCAAACTCTATATTTTAACTGTAAAAGTTGGGTGTCGTCTTATACGCCGGCATATACGGTAATCCAAGGTTTCAAACAACTTGTCTTATCTAGGCCTATTGTGGATTACATGCTGGCTGTGGGTTTTGAAAGATTTTGAGTGGACTAAATAGTTTCTTCTGTTTTGAGCTTATTGCTTCTTTAGTGTACTAAGCCTTAATTTGTATTGTCTGTACATCCGTTTTTTTATGCTTGTATACACTGAAGTCTGCTGGTGGTTACAGTACAAAGCATAGGCTTTATCTGGTCTTTGGAATAATAAAATATTTAAAGATACATTCTAATTTTTATAAAATCAGTCCCCAAACTCTGAGTTTGAGCTATTCATTCAATTGACTGGGACTGACAGTCTTGAAAAAGATACGTGACTGTACCATAACACTCTTAGTACGACTCCATGAGAGATCTGTGCAATATAGAACAGGGCACCATAAATCTGAAAATTCTAATATTAATTTTTTATTTTAAAGCCTAAATGTGGAGAAGTGACACCTAGCTGCCCATTACTCTGTGAGCTGTTGTATGAATCGGAATATGATAGCCAGCTTTGGATTATATATGACCAGAACAAAAGGCACATGGGCTCCGGAGATGCATATCCCCATCAGGTATTGTATTTTCTTAAAATGATTCCAAAACAAGAATTATAAATATCTTCATAGGCTTATTCCAAGGTTATAGACACAATTTTAAAAAGCATGTTTTTTCTTTGTACTTATTATGGTACAAAACCATGTTCTCCGTAGGTCTTCGGCTTAGTTTCTGTTCTACAGACCCTGCAGTGTACTGTAGTTAGAAGCTTCTCTGATGGGACATCATTATGAGACTGGTTTCTTACAAAGCAAAAACTAACAAATTGCTTTTCAAAGGTGTCCATAGCAGTTAATGGATTTTGCTATTTGTTTGTGTGATGTTGACATGTCACTCTCGATTTAGGGTATCTGAATGTAAATAAGGCCACTTTAAATGTAAAGGAATTGCTGTTTTGTGTTGAGGTCACTGCCTATTTATGACGATTTACATTACAATACTCACGCGTTCATGAGATTCTAGAGACCGAATTGTGGAATAGCAAAAATCTTACAGCTATAACAGGAAATAAAATAATATAATGGTTTCCTCAGAGGCCATTTAGAATGCCTTGGCTGCTATACCCACAAATAAGCACATCACTATTGTAATGAGATGGAGGCCCATCTAAGACATGACAGGTCGAACAAGCATCCGTCAAATAACTGCATAAATGGCGTGATCGCTATTAACTGCAGTATCTAGGTGGTCAAAGCATCAGGATTGGGCTGAAATCCTATCCTAGCAGCAATTGTCAGCTTTAGTTCACAGCCAGAAACCGCTTTTTATAGAATCTGCCCAGTTCCTAAGCCTACTCCATACAGTGGGGATCAAAAGTTTGGGCAACCCAGGTAAAAATGTGTATTAATGTGCATAAAAAAGCCAAGGAAAGATGGAAAAATCTCCAAAAGGCATCAAATTACAGATTAGACATTCTTATAATATGTCAACAAAAGTTAGATTTTATTTCTATCATTTACACTTTCAAAATAACAGAAAACAAAAAAATGGCGTTTGCTAAAGTTTGGGCACCCTGCAGAGTTAATATCTTGAACTGCCCCCTTTGGCAAGTATCACAGCTTGTAAACGCTTTTTGTAGCCAGCCAAGAGTCTTTCAATTCTTGTTTGAGGTATCTTTGCCCATTCTTCCTTACAAAAGTCTTCCAGTTCTTTGAGATTTCTGGGCTGTCTGTCACGCACTGCTCTTTTAAGGTCTATCCATAGATTTTTAATTATGTTGAGGTCAGGAGATTGTGACGGCCTTGGCAAAACCTTCAGTTTACGCCTCTTTTGAGCCCCACTGTATCTCCCCACTATATTTCCCACATAACTGTACGTTGAATGCGGTAAGGGGTTGAGGATGCATTTAACACTGCTCTTCTGCTCCTGTGGGGGTGGATGGATAGGCAATTCAGAAAGGTAGGAAGGATTAAGTGCCTCAAGTCGAGGGTTAAGGCATAACAGAAAGGTATATTGAACAGCGTGTAGGAATATGTTTTTATACTTTATTACATATCCACAAAGTATTTTAGTCTCGTCCTGTCACAAGGACCCATACCTGTGTCTAGAACAGGATTCTGCTGATCCTTGTCCTCCCTAAGGCAGCGGCCATGCATATGCAGATGGGACTTGAATTTTGTGTAGTCAAACTACATGGTTGGAATAGCACACTTTACTTACATACATTAATATTATGTATTTGCTTGTAATGGTTAGTTGACATTGATATTACATTTTATGTTTGGGGGGGATATTTGCTGTAAATGTATACCAATTAATGGCACTTTGTACGTATATGCTCTAAGATCCCATTGTGAGTGGTTGTGAGGGCAGCAGTTTTGGTCCTGTACGTGGTTACGATGCAATGCATTGCAGTATTTAACAAGATTAATGTTCTGTATTGTGTTTTCTTTCAGTACTCTGTGAAGCTTGAAAAGGGGGATTATACAATACGGATGCAGGTTCGTCACGAGCAGTTAAATGAGCTGGAACGCTTGAAAGACCTTCCCTTTGTGGTTTCCCACAGAATGTCCAATACTTTGAGTCTGGATATATATGAAAGTCACAGCATGGCCCTCTTGGGGAAGAAGAAGGCTAACACTATAACATTACCACCAAAGCACAGCCAGCCTTTCTTTGTTACAATGCTACCTGATGATAAGTAAGTAACTAGTAAAAATCTTGCCCTACTTTTTGTATCAGTAATTATCGTTTGAGTCTGGCTTTGTTTCATAGGAAAATGTGGATCTGACAGTACATCAATGGCAATTGCATAGTTAAAGGGAAACTAACAGCAGGGTCACCCGCACAAACCTGTTTGGCAGTGCAGGTGACCTTGTTTCTAATGCTTCTTACCAGGTGAAAATCAGTGCTGCCGTTCAGGAGATATTCCCCTGGTTTGCTAATATGTTAATTTATTTTTATGTGCAATGGAGATGGGCTGCTGTAGTATGGGCTATGCTTTCTCCTGCCCACTTTGGTGATAACCACTCTGCTTTGACTGATACCCCCTTCATAAATATTCATCCCCTCAGCACGACTGGAGTGGAGTTATTAGTAGAAGAGGATTAAGCTTATCGTCAGAGTGAACAGGAGAAAGCATTGCACATATTGCACAATAAGTAATTATCATATTCGTTTAATATCTCCTGAACGGCTGCACTGATATTAGCCTAGTAAGAAGCGTTGGAAACTCTCACTTGCACTATCTACCTGTATATTCATAGGAGTGAGTGTGACCCTGCAGTCAGACTCCCTTTAGTCTGAGATCAATGATTTTGTTTCAGACTTGCACAATACATTTGCTGCTTCAAAATGTTGCCTTAGGGTCCCCCATTTTGTTGTTTTAGGAGAATCCTGTCACTAACTTCACTCTCACGGTGACACTGGAATTAGGAAGAGTCTTTGTTCTGTACAATATACAGATTTTTTAATTTTCTTGCCTTTTTAAATCCTGCTAACTGAAAAAGGTAGAACTTTGCTTTCTGTGCCTTTAGCTATTGTGTTATAAAAGTAAGTTTGTCAGCATTTTTTACAGTATAGAAAAGCTTACAATGATAGATGAATCACATGAGAACTGGGCGTATTGCTAGTCTTAGTCCCTCAGTCCAAAGGGACTCTGCATTCAAAGAAGGTGGGCCTACCTTTAGCAGCTACTCTACCCCCTCCCCTTGGCTCTTAAAGGAAAGCTGTCACATGTTCACTCCTTCACTTACCACAGGTACTGGTTGATTCGTATGATGCCTACCTTGCCCGGATCCGTCCAGCCTTTCGCCCAGAATCTAAGTTTTTTTTTATATATGCAAATGTGGTTGTAACTGGCAGTGAATGCGCAGTGAAGACCAGTTAGGAGCTGTGGGGAGAGGGCGAGCCGGAGGGAGGGGGGGATGAATATTCATCAGCAGGCGGCGCTGCGGACGGGCGGCGCTGCGGACGGGCGGCGCTGACATCACAGTGCCACTAGGCTCCTAAAAAACCCAGTGACAATTACAGCTACATTTGCATATATAGGAAACTAAGATTGCGGGCCAACGGCTGGACGGATCCGGGCAAGGTCGGGATCATATGAATCGGCGTCCCCCGCGTTATCCGTCAGTACCTGGTTTTAGTGCGAGAGTCAACATGTGACAGTTTTCCTTTAAAGTGGTACGCCACCCCTAGACATCTTATCCAAAGGATAAGATGATCGCTGAGGTCCCGCCGATGGAATCCCCCATTCTCTGTGCAGCACATGGCGTTCGTCTAGAAAGCTGGGAGCGGGCGGTGGTGGGTTGTGACGTCATGACCACACCCCTCGTGATGCCATGCCACACCCCCTCAATTTAAGTCTATTAGAGGGGGCGTGGTGGCCTGTCATAGACTTGCATTGAGGGGGTGTGGCCATGATGTCACGACCGCCCGCTCCAAGCGTTCGGAACAAAATGTTACGAACGCTGTGGCAGCGGAGTATCCCTTTAAGAGATGACTCTGAGTGTTATGACAAAGGGGAGTGCTAGTAACATCTCTTGAGCCAAGGAGAGGGTTTTTAGCAGAGTTGACTCATTTAAAACTCAGGCCTTTTCACTGGTAAAAGACCACCCATCAGTTTTGTTAACATATGATTTGTAGACAGTATGGAGATATCTTTAAATGGAATTCTAATTGTTTATTTTTTTTTATTCTTATGGGGGATATTTAGTAAAATGTTTAGTCCCACCTAGTGGACTTCAATACATGATCACTTGATTGCTTGTACAGTTTATTGCAGTACCTAGTTCTTGAAAAGCGTTGCTATCATGGAGGCTGTCAGAAGGCCCCCAGCTGCAAAAGCAACTGACTGACACCTTGTGATTGCACCCTGGGGGGTCCCAATCTGTCCTTGAAAGTAACCGGAATGCAGCATCTAACCTAGGTGTCCTCATTTTAAACAGCAGGATTTAGTGGGTTAAAACACTGTCATGCTGTTTACTAACCACAGCTGTCAGATGCTGAAAGCAGCCGGAAGCCACCAGGTATGGGAAAGGCTCTACTATGAAGCCCTATTAATGAGCAACAAGTCAGTAGGGCTGGTTCAGGCAGCATGAAAGAGACAGGTTCCCTTTAAATTGTTACCATGATGTAATTGGATGTCGAGGGTTAAAACTTTATTGAAAGAAGTTCAGTGGTATTAGTGTTTTATGAACATGTTTTGTATTTTTGTAATTTTTTTTTACTTTGTCATTCTCCTAATTCTGTTTAACAGAATACCTAAGGGTGCTGGTCCAGGCTGCTATCTAAGTGGCACGCTCACATTGTCTAAGTCAGAGCTTGGCAAGAAAGCCGTAAGTATCTAATATTTATTTTTCCCCAATGACGTAATACAATTAAAAGAATACTTTAATTCCTGACACCTACTTTGAGAAAAAAACATGCCGCCTCTGAAGCTCTGTTACATGCATTTAGACAACACACATGTACTACTTGACCCAGCTTGTAGCACGGTCTTTCTAATAAGTTGTGTTTTCGATACTGCAGTTCAGCTTGACCACATCAGCTTTTCATCGTCTAACTTTCTTGGCATTATTGTAGGACTTTTTTGTATATAAAGTGCCTGTGCACAAAATTACTGTTATGTACTGTCAACATACTTAACATTAAAGTTTCTTCCATTTAAATTATACTATGGGTTTATGGATAGAAACTTGCCCATTTGTCCATTTTTGTGGCTCATTTTACTGCTTTCCCACAAGCTTCTCAAGGTCATGTCGAGACAGATCAGCTCATTAAGGTATTTGGTTGTATCTGCCTATAGAAGTCTATAGTAAAGAGAGGAGTGGCTTGATATAAAGGTGTGCCAGCAGTTTGTAGTGTTGTATCTCACTCTACTTCTGTATTCAAAGCTTACTGCTCATTACTGCTCTATAATATCAGTTATGCTACTTTTCTCATTGGTTATTTAGTTATTTTTTAGCGTTTTTTTTTTTAACAAAATTATAAAATAACTTGCATATTTGATATCGCCGCATATGGAATTTTGGCAACTATTAAAATATCAAATAGCTGTTCCCAGACAGTGGACAGCATAAGCAAAAGATAAACCGAACGCCTTTATATTTTTTTGGTCAAAATTTATAAGAATAAAAAAAAAATTTAATAAAAAAATAACCTTTAAAAAGTCCCAGCTATGCCAAAGTGGTACTAAAAACTATAGATCATGACCTAAAAGTGAGCCCTTATACAACTCCATAATAGGCGGAAAAATATTCGGGTGAGAAAGGTTTGGAGGAGGGCCCAGTGTGCTCACAGGACTTACGTGTGAGCCCGCCTCCAAGTACTCCAAGCTATGTTTGACTAACTATAGTCATGAACAAAGCTGTATGGCCTCTTGTAGCTCTGAGGTTTATCTATGAATATCCCATAGATAACAGCATAAAGCACTTTTATTCATATCCTTGTAGAATTATGCCTTTATTGATTTCTAGCACCAGCCTGACACAGTGTATGCAAAACTCTGCCCCACCAATAGGTTTTAGCAGTACTTGAGAACACTACGTTTAAAGTGACCAGTAAAGAAAAATGAGCCACTGCTAAAAATAAGAGACAAAGGGGTCAAACCTTGTTTGCAGAGGCACACCTACCCCCTGCTTACGGAATATTTTAATGCTTCCAGCATTAAAATATCAACCAACTCTAGAGGATTTAGTGCTGTAAATAGCAAGTGTTACACAAGTATTTTTAATAAAACATTACTGTATTTAACTGAGGAATTTTCCTGTATTTTGACAATTTCCATATTTAAGTGAAGGTTACACTTTATTTACTGTATCGGTGCATCATCTGTATTATTAAATGGTTTACTAAGCAAGATATAGGATACAAACCATTTATAGATGCAATAATTGGAAGTCTCCATTAAAAAATGCCTGGCTTTTCAATAAAAAAGTGTTCAGATAAACTTTACATACTGTTTACAATCTTTGAGGCGGGCCAGCCAGCTGGATTTCAATATTCATAAGCGCTTGTCACGTGCGTGCTCGTGCCTACTGAGCGTTTACGTGACCGGCGCTTATGAATATTTAAATCTAGCCCCAGGGCACGCCTCAAAGCGCAAGTCAGCGCTGGAAGTGGGGATCGGGGCTCCTGACTGCAGGTAGGTGTAGCAGTCCGAGACCCTGCATTATTCTTCTGTTCACCCGCACTATAACCCGGTTAGCCATACGCATACAATAGCTGTTGGCTGAATGCTCTTTTGGCAGACAGCTTGCCTCCCCTATACAGATGAATGCCTTGCTTAGCTAAGCGTTCTAAGGGAAGTTTGGAAATTCAGTTGAAATTCAACATGCCAGAACCTTCTATTCCCCCAAATTATCTGTAGTGGAAGTCTGGGTGGATTTAGCCAAGGCTGTAAGGGGCCTTTGCTATTGCCAAGTCCAGGAAGCTTAAAATCGTCATTAAATTGCTTTCCCTGACTTAAAGTTAAATGGCTACTCTGGTGAACTGAACTTGTCAGACACGTATCTACAGCATAGGGGATAAATGTCCTATCGCAGGGGGTTTGAACACTGGTCCCCCGCAATCTCCTGTACAAGGCCTTTCCTTGGCATGCTCCGCCCCCCCCCACCTTCGTCTACATGGGCAAGTGACAGCCTGCTAAGCCAATTACTGACTGAGGCGGGACGTCATTGCGGCCAGTGATTGGCTGAGCGGGCAGTTGATTGCCCACGTCCAGGAAGGCAGGGGCAGGAGCAGACCGAGGACTGGTTAGTTGGAAGGAGCCCCAGCAGTAGGACTCCCTGATATCAGACACTCATCCCCTGTGGATTGGGATAAATTCAATTCCCTGGAGTACCCCTTTAACCCTGTAGTCTAGAGAGTCTAATTCCAAATGATACAGAAACTGTATACAATGTATTCTACAAGTCTTCTGACCCTTTACTTTTTCCACATTTTATGTTGCTGCCTTGTGCTAAATTTAAAATGCTAAATTCAAGCTTTCCCCATCATCTACAGTCAATACATTTTTTATATTAATAATGTGAAAAAATAATTTTAGAATTATTTATAAATTTAGTTAAGGAAAATTGGAGATTTTCCTAGTCTAGATGACGGAAAATATAGATTTTAAAATCGACAGGAGGCGAACATTATGCTATTCTTCTTCTTTACTGTCAAAACGTAGCAGCAAAGTACAATAAAGCTTTTTTTAAAAGAAAAAACAGGTAATATGTAACTAGGTATTCAATGACAACCAATCGGCAACCAGCGCAGGTGATATAAGGTGCATGCAGGTAATGAACTTCCTTTTCTTTATGCGAAGAGTGGTATATAAACCATATAACTAAAAGGTATACAATAAGGAGATAAACTAAATATCGTGGAGTAAATCATGTAATAAATTAAATAGAATAGTTTGTAGGAAACAGTAGAAGTACAGTCTCTTCTTTATGGAAGAAGTAGTTGACAACGAAGAATCAGAAGTAGAATTCCGGTTCCTTGAAGATGAGAAGAAATAAACCTTCCAAAACAAAATTCCATCTGGGGTGAAGCATCAAACTGGAAGAAAGAAACATATGAGTAGTATAGGGTAGGGTTAATAGGGAGGGATAATATTCATCTCCTGTCGTTAATAAAATCTATATTTTCCGTCATCTAGACTAGGAAAATCTCCAATTTTATGGCACGACAGGAGGCTTCATTATGGAAGTTTAAAGCTAATATGCAATAAAATGTCAAAATAAATATAATGATATTAATAAAACAGCACTATAATACTTGAAATAAAATTATAGTATAGACATGGAAACGAGGTTCAGGTCTAAAGTAAAAAGTCTTAAAGGGGTACTCTGGTGTAAAAACTTTTTATTTTTATTTTTAAATCAACTGGCTCCAGAAAGTTAAACTGATTTGTAAATTACTTCTATAAAAAATCTTACTCCTTCCAGTACTTCTTAGCTGCTGAATACTACAGAGGAAATTCTTTTCTTTTTGGAACACAGAGCTCTCTGCTGACATCACAAGCACAGTGCTCTCTGCTGACATCTCTGTCCATTTTAGGAACGGAGTAGGAGAAAATATGCTGCTCTGGACAGTTCCTAAAATGGACAGAAATGTCAGCAGAGAGCACTGTGCTCGTGATTCAGCAGAGAGCACTGTGTTCCAAAAAGAAAATAATTTTCTCTGTAGTATTCAACAGCTAATATAATACGCACTGGAAGGATTGGTTTTTTAATAGAAGTAATTTACAAATCTGTAACTTTCTGGCACCAGTTGGTTTAAAAAAATAAAAATAAAAAAAAATTCCACCAGAGTACCCCTTTAACCCCTTAAGGACACATGACGTTCTCATACGTCTCCATTTCCGAGTCCTTAAGGACACATGACGTATGAGAACGTCATGCGCTTTCCCGGCCTCCCGCAGCCATGTGGAGCGGAGCCCGTGCCCGATGCCTGCTAAAATCGTTCAGCAGGCATCGCGGCATATTGCCCAGGGGGGGGTCATGATGATCCCCCATGTCGGCGATGGCCGCAGATTGCTGTACAATTCAGGCCAGCGATCTGCGGCGGATTCTGGGTCAATCGGGTCTCCAGTCTCTGACGGCCCCAAACAGCCATAGCCAGCAGGGAAGAGGTGGCACTGGTGCCACCTCACGATCTCCCTGATTCATCGGCCGGTTTACCGGCCGACCAATCAGGGCGCCTGCTGCGGGTGTCACTCCCACAACCCACTCTGCCCCTCTTCCGGAGGACGTGAGCGGGTGCGGGACGTGGACCCCGGCAGCTGGGGACCCCCATCCCCGGTGTTGTGATCGGGGCTCCAGGAGCGGCGGCGGCGACGAGGGACTGACCTGCAGCGGCGGTGTGGATCAGCAGTTGGACGTGAGTGACAGCCTCCTGCTGTTGCTTAGCAACAGCTCCCAGCATGCAAAAAGGGCATGCTGGGAGCAGTAGTTATGCAACAGCAGGAGGCAGACCACCACAACTCCCAGCATTCCCTTATGGGCATGCTGGGACTTATAGTTTTGCAACAGCTGGAGGCACATTTTTTCTATGGAAAAGTGTACCTTCAGCTGTTGTATAACTACAACTCCCAGCTTGCACAATCAGCTAAAGTGTATGCTGGGAGTTGTAGTGGTGCATCTGCTGGTTGCATAACTACAACTCCCAGCATGCCCGTTGGCTGTCGGTGACTGCTGAGAGTTGTAGTTTTGCAACAGCTGAAGGCACACTGGTTGTGAAACACGGAGTTAAGTAGCAAACCAGTGTGTCTCCAGCTGTTGCATAACTACAATCCCCAGCATCCCCAGCCAAAGTAGTATGCCTCCAGCTGTTGCAAAACTACAACTCCCAGCATGCACTGATAGACCGTACATGCTAGGAGTTGTAGTTTTGCAACAGCTGCATGTTCCCCCCCAATGTGAATGTACAGGGTACACACATGGGCGGAGGTTTACAGTAAGTATCCGGCTGCAAGTTTGAGCTGCGGGAAATTTTCTGCTGCAGCTCAAACTACCAGCGAGAAACTACTGTGAACCCCTGCCCGTGTGACTGTACCCTAAAATCACTACACACACAAAATAAAAGAGAAAGTAAAAAACACTACATATACACATACCCCTACACAGCCCCCCTCCCCAATAAAAATGAAAAACGTCTGGTACGCCACTGTTTCCAAAACGAAGCCTCCAGCTGTTGCAAAACAACTACTCCCAGTATTGCCAGACAGCCACTGACTGTCCAGGCATGCTGGGAGTTTTACAACAGCTGGAGGCACCCTGTTTGGGAATCCCTGGCGTTGAATACCCTTATGTCCACCCCTATGCAAATCCCTAATGTAGGCCTCAAATGCGCATGGCGCTCTCACTTTAGAGCCCTGTCGTATTTCAAGGCAACAGTTTAGGGTCACATATGGGGTATCGCTGTACTCGGGATAAATTGTGTTACAAATTTTGGGGGGTATTTTCTGCTATTACCCTTTTTAGAAATGTAAAATTTTTGGGAAACCACGCATTTTAGGTAAAAATTTTTTTTAATTTTTACATATGTAAAAGTCGTGAAACACCTGTGGGGTGTTTTTGTTTTTTGTTTTTTTGCTGTTCTGGCACCATAGGGGCTTCCTAAATGCAGCATGCCTCCAGAGCAAAATTTGCTTTCAAAAAGCCAAATGTGACTCCTTCTCTTCTGAGACCTGTAGTGCACCAGCAGAGCACTTTTCACCCCCCCATATGGGGTATTTTCTGAATCGGGAGAAATTGCGCTTCAAATTTTGGGGGGTATTTTCTGCTATTACCCTTTTTAAAAATGTAAAATTTTTGGGAAACCAAGCATTTTAGATAAAATTATTATTTTTTTTTACATATACAAAAGTCGTGAATCACCTGTGGGGTATTTAGGTTCACTTTACCCCTTGTTATGTTCCCCGAGGGGTCTAGTTTCCAAAATGGTATTCCATGTGTTTTTTTTTTTGCTTTTCTGGCACCATAGGGGCTTCCTAAAGGTGACATGCCCCCCAAAAACCATTTGTCGCTCCTTTCCTTCTGAGCCCTCTACTGCGCCCGCCGAACAATTAACATAGACATATGAGGTATGTGCTTACTCGAGAGAAATTGGGTTTCAAATACAAGTAAAAATGTTCTCTTTTTTTACCCCTTGCAAAAATTCAAAAATTGAAGATTTTGAATTTTCTCCTTCACTTTGCTGCTATTCCTGTGAAGCACCTAAAGGGTTAAAACACTTACTGAATGTCATTTTGAATACTTTGGGGGCTGCAGTTTTTATAATGGGGTAATTTGTGGGGTATTTCTAATATGAAGACCCTTTAAATCCACTTCAAAACTGTACTGGTCTCTGAAAAATAGTGAGTTTGGAAAATTTTGTGAAAAATTGCTGCTGAACTTTGAAGCCCTCTGGTGTCTTCCAAAAGTAAAAACTCATAAATTTTATGATGCAAACATAAAGTAGACATATTGTATTTGTGAATAAAAATAAAATTTATTTAGAATATCCAGCAGAGAGCTTCAAAGTTAGAAAAAAGCAAAATTTAAAATTTTTTCATCAAATTTTGGAATTTTTCACAAAGAAAGGATGCAATGTACCACAAAAAATTACCACTATGTTAAAGTAGAATATGTCACGAAAAAACATTCTCGGAATCAGAATGATAAGTAAAAGCATTCCAGAGTTATTAATGTTTAAAGTGACAGTGGTCAGATGTTCAAAAAAACACTCTGGTCCTAAGGTGTAAAATGGCTGGGTCCTTAAGGGGTTAAAGGTGGATTCTGAAGACCATTCTGCAGCCTTTAAAATATCTGCCAAAGATCCTCCTGATTGACACAATTTAGTGGACATTGCTCCTCTAGAGAGCTCCAAAAAGAGAAACATCAATTCCAGCCAAAGACATGGTTTGTTTTATCCATCTGGCTAAAGTAGGGGAGGAAACTGACCGAAAAGGTTTACAAAAAGAAATGAGTAATTGGGTAGAATTTGTGTCTCTCAACGATGCAGTCTTGGATTCGTAAGATTTAATACAATGAACTACACAAAGGTTAGGATTAAGAGGGAAAGCAGGATAAAAACAGAAATAAGATTGGTTTTGGTCCTTCTGCAGATAGAAAAACGTACTCCGTTAGGAGAGAACCGTCTACAAGAGATGTCAAGAGCTCTGACATCCGATACTCTTTTTTTTTTAATAGAAATGAGACATAGTAAAACAGTGATCTTAACCCCTTAAGGACGCAGGACGTAAATGTACGTCCTGGTGAGGTGGTACTTAACGCACCAGGACGTACATTTACGTCCTAAGCATAACCGCGGGCATCGGAGCGATGCCCATGTCATGCGCGGCTGATCCCGGCTGCTGATCGCAGCCAGGGACCCGCCGGCAATGGCCGACGCCCGCGATCTCGCGGGCGTCCTCCATTAACCCCTCAGGTGCCGGGATCAATACAGATCCCGGCATCTGCGGCAGTTCGCGATTAAAATGAACGATCGGATCGCCCGCAGCGCTGCTGCGGGGATCCGATCATTCATAACGCCGCACGGAGGTCCCCTCACCTTCCTTCGTGCGGCTCCCGGCGTCTCCTGCTCTGGTCTGTGATCGAGCAGACCAGAGCAGGAGATGACCGATAATACTGATCTGTTCTATGTCCTATACATAGAACAGATCAGTATTAGCAATCATGGTATTGCTATGAATAGTCCCCTATGGGGACTATTCAAGTGTAAAAAAAAATGTAAAAAAATGTAAAAGTAAAAGTAAAAAAAAAGTGAAAAATCCCCTCCCCCAATAAAAAAGTAAAACGTCCGTTTTTTCCTATTTTACCCCCAAAAAGCGTAAAAAACATTTTTTATAGACATATTTGGTATCGCCGCGTGCGTAAATGTCCGAACTATTAAAATAAAATGTTAATGATCCCGTACGGTGAACGGCGTGAACGAAAAAAAATTAAAAAAGTCCAAAATTCCTACTTTTTTAATACATTTTATTAAAAAAAAATTATAAAAAATGTATTAAGTTTTTTATATACAAATGTGGTATCAAAAAAAAGTACAGATCATGGCGCAAAAAATGAGCCCCCATACCGCCGCTTATACGGAAAAATAAAAAAGTTATAGGTCATCAAAATAAAGGGATTATAAACGTACTAATTTGGTTAAAAAGTTTGTGATTTTTTTTAAGCGCAACAATAATATAAAAGTATATAATAATGGGTATCATTTTAATTGTATTGACCCTCAGAATAAAGAACACATGTCATTTTTACCAGAAATTGTACGGCGTGAAAACAAAACCTTCCAAAATTAGCAAAATTGCGTTTTTCGTTTTAATTTCCCCACAAAAATAGTGTTTTTTGGTTGCGCCATACATTTTATGATATAATGAGTGATGTCATTACAAAGGACAACTGGTCGCGCAAAAAACAAGCCCTCATACTAGTCTGTGGATGAAAATATAAAAGAGTTATGATTTTTAGAAGGCGAGGAGGAAAAAATGAAAACGTAAAAATTAAATTGTCTGAGTCCTTAAGGCCAAAATGGGCTGAGTCCTTAAGGGGTTAAAAGATAAAAACTTGAGTGAAAGAAGATAATTATCGCCCCAAGAATCAAGAAGATTAAGAATCTTAGAAACGTCCCAAGTAGAATGGTATTAAGGTAACGGAGGGCGTCTAAATTTAATGCCTTTCAATAATTAGCAAATTAAAGGAAGTTTACCGATTGACATAGAATGAATGGGCGCATGATAAAAAGAAATCGCGGAACGATAAACATTAGTGGTCCGATATGCTTTTCCGGCTTCAAAAGAATGTGTTATGAAATTTAGAACCTGGGTTAAAGGTGCATGAACGGGATCCAAATTCCGTTGTGAGCACCAATCAGACCAAACTTTCCAGGCTGATCTGTAAGCAGATCTGGTACCTTGAGCCCAAGCATCTGGGAGAAGATCTCTAGCTAAAATGAACCTGGCTACGAGAGTTAAGAGTTCTGACATGACCAAGGGATGTGGGTTCCCTGAAGGGTCTTGTAGAATCAAAGGATGAGATGGAAGTATCCTGGGGTAGTTTCTAATCATTCCCAATATTTGGGGAAACCAAGATTGAGTTAGCCACCACGGGGTTATGAGTACTAAAGTTGATTTCTGAGATCGGACTAATTGGAGTACTGTCGAAATCAGAGCGAAAGGAGGAAATGTGTAAAGAGTTTCCGGTAGCCATAGTTGCAGAAGAGCATCTATGCCTTATGCCTCCGGATCTGGACACGAACTGAAAAATCGCGGAGTTTAGCGATTTAGTCTTGAGACAAAGAGATCTAGATGTAATGGACCCCAAAGGGAGTTTATATATTGGAAGAGATTGGAGTCTGGTTTCCAGTCGCCTGGAATCTACTAAGAAATGAGAGTACCAGTCCTGCAACAATATTGGAGAGACCGAGCAGATATTCTGCTTTCAAAACAATATTCTTGTGTAAACGAAAATGGCAAAATTCTTGGCAATATTGGGCCAAGGTTTCTGATTTGGTCCACCCAAGCGGTTGATGTATTGCTACCGCTGATATGTTGTCCATTCGTAATAGAATACAACAGTATTTGATGGCAAAAAATCCAGCTAGGAGTTCTAAACAATTTATATGAAGAAGAGATTCTTCTGTTGACCATTTGCCTCCTGTAGAGGAGGAACCGCATCTTGCTCCCCAACCGTTGCGGCTGGCGTTCGGATTCTATTACCAAATCCGGAACGGAATTGAAAATATTTTTTTCACTTCCAAGATTGGATGTGTCCTAGCCACCATAAGAGTGCTTCTTGGTTGGGTTATGCGGACAAAATAATCCTAACCTCGGAAACCATTATCTCAGATGTCTGCTTTTAGACGACGTAAGGCCCTGTAATTAAGCGGGGCTGGGAAGATGACCTGAATAGATGAAGGAGAGAAGTCCCACAATCCGAGTGATGGCTCGAAGGGATATCAATTGTTTGTTCAATACAATTTGAGTCTCCCTTCATATTGTCTTCAATCTCCTGGAAGGAAGACTTAGAATCGCATTCTGAGTGTTGATCAGAAAACCAAGAAATTCTATTTCTTGTGAGGGAGATAGAATGGATTTTTCTGTGTTGATGATAAACCCAGATTGGAAAGGAGAGATATGGTCCGTTGAATGTGGAGATGTATGAGGGGTAATGTTTTGAGCCAAAGTAAGGATATCGTCCAATAGGGCTGCACAATATATTGCAAAAGCAATGGAATCACGATTTTTGCGATATAGCCCCCCGGGAAAACATGCGATTATCTGCTCAGGTTGGCTCCCGTGGTGGGAGGCGGCCAGAGCATGTAAAAACGAATTTAAATACTAAGTCATTGTTTTTCTAGCAGGGTGCCTCCAGTTGTTGCAAAACTACAACTCTTAGCATGCCTGGACCAGGCAAAAGCTGTCTGGGTATGCTGGGAGTTAGTAGTTTCACAGCAGCTGGAGGCACCCTGCTAGAAAAACACTGAGCTAAGGGTGCAGGGAGAAAAATAAAAAATAA